>NC_133214.1:21198993-21246493 GCF_958299795.1 Porites lutea | reverse complement strand
AGGATTGTTTGTTACTTTTTCTTATAACTCATTCAAAACCTTCTTGTTTTTTGTTCTCTTCAGACTCAAAATTTCTTAGCTGTCGTGAGCTCGTTTTTCCTTGCTATACTGTTAGCTTTCGCTGTCGCGTTTCTTGCAGCAAGTTTCGTGCCATTTTTGGTGAAGGAGAAAAGTTCAAAGGTTTGGTTGACTTTTGTACATTGAATGTTTTGGTTCATTTGTGCGCATGTAGAATGCAGGCAGCCTCTTATTGTCCGTTTTTATACTAGAGGACGCATTATCCCTCTTGACCAACTTGGGCAAACATTTGTAGTTCGTCTGGTTATGTGTCTTAAGTATAAAGACAGGCGCAAGACGCATTATACGTCTGGACGAACTTTCCTTCGAAATACATCTTGAACGACGCACTATGAAACGTAGTTCGTTTGGACGCATAATGCGTCTTATGCCCGTCTTTGTACTAGAGACGCATAACCAGACGAACAACAAAATATTTGCCCCAGTTCTTCCAGACGGATAATGCGTCCTTAGTACAAAAACGGCCATTCTTTTGAACGTCGATGAGTTAGCACGCGCGAGCTGCGAGCGGCGAAGCCAAAGGCGCTAGAAATTAGGGCGGTTTGGCTAAAAGCTAAACTCGACAATTCGAAGAGAAAAGGAGGAGCGGACTGCAAGCAGTGTTTGTGCGCGGTTATCATGGTCGAATTCTTTTTGACAATTACCTTTGTCTAGAATTCGCCGTATCAGCGAAGTGTTCATTTGACTAACAATCGCTGCGGTTCCCTTTCTTGTGTTCGTGCAGGCAAAACATCTCCAATTTGTAAGCGGCGTGGACGCCGTCTCCTTTTGGCTGGCCACCTATTCATGGGACTTCATTAACTATTTATTTCCACTGCTTGGGATTATGATCATGTTTGCAGCTTTTCAAGTAGACTCACTGAAGAATGATCTTGGTGCGGTTTTTCTGTTATTGGTAATGACAACGCCAGTTAGTTTGGTCCAGGCGTTCAGATAGTAGAGAATGGCGCAAAGCGACTAAAGTGAGCAGGAAAAAAGGAGAGATGGGGAGAGAACGTCGTTCTCTCTTTTCGTACACTCCCTCTCTATCGTTTACTATTTCGAGTCACTCTCCATTATCTCGACGCCAAAAACAGGCTGCTATATTTAAATGTTGAATTTTCAGGTTTAACAAACACCCAACCGTACATTTATTTTTAGCGGTTAGTTTTCTGCGATTGCACGTGATTACAGCCATTAATAAGAGGTTGTGTTAGGTTTTTAAGGATTTTTTTTTAAATATAAAATTGATCAATAGGTCTACTTTTTCTTTAATATTCCCTCGTGCGTCACCGTTTGAATTGCGTGGTGTCATTTAAAGAATGTCGATTTCAGCCATCGGGCGGCACTAATTGACGTTCTCGTAGTTCGAAATGGCGACCCACGGAAGGTTTGGCCATGTCCGCACGAATCCGCACGTGTTTGAAACCGCATATTTTTTTTTTATCCGGATTCGTGTGGACGGGGCCTTATTCGTGTTTCTAGTACATTCAATTTTGTATCCATTAGAAAAATAGTTCCCGTTAAAAGTTATTTCTATCAAGTTAGCTCTTCTTCTTGACAATGGATTTGCCCTGAAATAATGCAATGCACTGCTCACTCAGTACACAAAACTGAGTTTCTGTTTTCCTTAATTTTAGCTTCTTTTAGGGTTGTGTATGCTGCCATTTGTCTATTTGGTTTCATTCCTGTTCAAGGGGCCGCTTGCAGCCTATGCGACGACCGTTTTTGTCCTGTCTGTTGTCAGTATGGTAAGACGAGTCACCTATATAGGTAATATAATTGAATTTACTCAACTAAACAGGGACTACCATTGTTTGATTCTCGGTCAAGTGACCTTGACAAAATTCGAATGCATCCCGACCGTGATACAATTCAGTAATTGTACCCCGCACGTGATAGAACAGCATGTGATCAAAGCATGCTGGACAGTTGTGTTACCACCATTGCGAGAGAAACGCGGCCAGTTTTCACGTTCGAAAATGAACGCAACAACATCATGAAGCCTAAAGCTAAAAAGCACAGTATTTTCGAAGTCATCCAAGTTGAGATACAGAGTATTTTTTTTGGAAAAATCAGCAGGGACATACTCACCCTTGTATGCATGAGATTAAATGTCTTTTTAGCTGAAAAGGACTTCTTCTTAGTGGTTGTAACTCGGCCTTCGATACAACCAGCGGTCTCCCCCCACCACCCCCACCCCGTCAATTAATAATATGAAGTAATTTTGGTTTTGTGGGGGCATAACAATGATTTTTCCTTTTTTCATTTTAGGCATTTCTGATAACAAACAATATCCTAACTCTGAACGGCAAGAAAGACGATGCTGATATTGTTCACTATATCGGTCTGTTCTTTCCAACCTACTCGTAAGTTTGCCTTTTTTTAGACATATTTACCTTTATTTGTTGGTCTTTATTCATAGTCTTCGTCTCCTGTAAGACTAAACGGAAGAGTCATATCGGAGAGAAAATTTGAAAATCTGGCGGGAAATTTGAACGTTTCAAAACATAAAAAAATTTAAAAATGTCTGGTTGAGTTTAAATCGCATGGGTTCTCGTTTTAACGCAGGTAGCCCAAGCTCGAAATATGACCATCAGCACTGTTGCGTAACGTTCAAAATATAAGGATTTGTATGGGAGAAGAAATAATTGTTTCTGTAGCTTACGGATGTGAAAGGATTTAAATAAAAATCGGCTAACTTTGCTAAGTTGTGTGTTTCTTCTTTCCTGTTCGGTTTCCAAGCCGATATATGGCCATTTAACGAGTTTTGTGGGAACCGGTTTGCTCTCTCGATTGGAAAGGATTATAGAAAGAGCAATTAACCGGTTCCAATAAAACCCATTTTTTTATGGCCACTTAAAAATATTTTAAGCTTGGGCCACTTGCAGTTCAGTTTAATAACAACCTAAAATCTTTAGGTCAGGGTACTATGAATTAAGTAATTATGAACATTCTTTGTTTTCGTTTAATAACAGCCTTTCTGCCAGTATCATGGACATCAGTCAAAACTATATGAATCGAAAATACTGCCCGCCCGAGTAAGTAAACAATCCCCTGTTCATATTTGTCTTGGAATACATTCACATGCACTTAAATAAACCCACTTCTCGAGATTCATTTCTAGTAATTAGCTCCTTTGCACACGCTTGGATTTCACTTAGTAATGGTTCGATAGGGGGCGGGGGGGAGGGGGGAGGACTCCTGGGAATTCTTGGTGGGGGTGTGCCGTCCGGTTCTCCAAATCCTGACCCTCAAAAAATGCCGGTCTTTTTCACATCCATTCTCAGACCTGGCCTTTAAGAAATTATGTCATCATTACTTAGATTAGAACAGCAACAAAATATATTTCTTAAAATTCATTTCGAATTCGCAGATTTCTCTTTCTTTCTTATTCGTTTGGAATGAAACAATAAATACGTTCGTGCATTCCCCTAGTTCATCTTGCAAACCATATCCGATTCCAGACCAAAATGAACAAAGTCTATACCCCTTTTGAGACCAAAACGGCGCAACACTGTGCCCTTGGGGCGGCACATACCCATATGACTTATATAGGGAAGTACCCCCCCCCCCCACCCCGCGGGAGGGGGTTTGCTGTATGGCAAGTCATCACAAAGCTTTGAATGTTATCAGTCGAAGCCTTCCTAGGTTAATTTAAACGTCCTTTAGGCCTTCTTGCCCAGTCATTTCGGTTAATTTTCAACATAATTAAAAATAAAAATTAAAAAAACTGTAAATTGTAACTTGTTTACCCACTAAGCACTAAGGAGTTCTTAAAAACTCGTTTAAGCGTGTCCGCGCGTTCCAGATCGAATTGGAATTTGGAAGTATTGGTTTTTGAGGCGAGATGAAAACCAGAGTACCCGGAGAAAAACCTCTCGGAACAAAGGAAAGAACCAACACAAACTCAACCCACATATGGCTTCGATCCTGAGCTTTAAAGTTGGGCCACATTGGTTGGAGGCGAGTGCTCTCACCACTGCGTCACCTTTGCTCTCCTAACTGCCAGGAATGGTTCACTGACTCGATCGCAATCAAAGCTTTGTGATTGGAACGAACGCTTGGATGGCGTACCATCCAGAGAGCCGTTGCTAAGTGGTATCTAAGCACGTGACCAATTTCTGCAAAGGAATTATTGTTACTCTTACCTTAAACCTGTCATTGACTTTGCAGAACTGACATTTCTTGCACGTGGACAAAAAATATTCTTGATTGGGACCGTCCGGGGGTGGGTCAGGCTATATTGTACATGTTCGTGGAGGCGATTGTTTTGTTCCTATTCATTCTTCTTATTGAGGTAAACATTTCGCCAGACTGTCCGTCATGCCCTATTTTTTCGTGCGATTGTTAAGTGCGAACACGTCTTTTAAAAGGCTGCCTTCTTGATTTCGCACGGTGAAATGCTTATTTCCAGAAAATATCCATATCCCCCGAAGGCACTTTTGTTTCGACGACCCAACCCGTTGTATTTGTCATAGCCCATCACCCCTGATTTTCCCACTTGGTTGGATATCCCCGGGAAAGAATATTTCTGTCAAAAATGCTAATGCACTATACTTCAATCTATGCCATCTCCTTCCCCTTCGGATATGGCCGCCTTTTGGACCCCCCTCCCCCCTCCCCTCAGAATATCCTTTGTCCTTCGTTGGCGTGTATGGATATTTTCTGTAACTACATAATCTTGGCTGTTGTAAGTAAACCGCGTGCTTCCCCAATATTATGAATGTTTCGCTTTGGTTATCATTTTTAGTAAAAGATGGTGGCTGTGGGATTGTGAACAGACTGTTTTTTTGCTTGATTTTTCATCAGTGGTCACGATGTTTTGAGTTTTTTTAGTAGCTGTTTAGCTTTTTTATTATAGCCTTGATATATTGCACAGTTTCGCCAACTTAAGTAGTTTGGTTTACTTTTTGCTGTCAGAGAGCGTCTGAGAAATTATGTTTTCTTTTTATCCACATACCTTGTCTAAACTGTTTTTGTTTTTTGAGACACTTGATTTGGCTTTAATTCTTGGGGTTTGTTGTCCCATTAATTTCATTTAAATTAACTTTATTTTTTCTCATGGTTTCTTTCACAGATGAACTTTTTTATCAGTGCAAAGGTTAAGATCTCTCCAGAGCCCCAAATGAGGAGAAAGGAAGGAGAGGTGTAATATTACCTGACTTTATTTTAAGTGTTTGTATACTTTTCTATACCGTGATCAATGCTGAAAAAAAAGCTTTGAATTGAAGTATATAAACTGGTGTTTTTAGGCACTTGACATTTTTTATTGTCTGCTTCCAAAACCATAGCTATTTTGACGATGTGTGTTATTTCACCATGGATATGATCAACTTAAAGTTATTTAATCACGGGTTAATTGTGGCAAAATGTCTTTGTATTGATGCTTGTAGTTAACTCTCGCTTTATTATTTAAGTTATTTAAATACAACGTCTTTGCCAACCCTATGCTGCTCAAAGTTTTCTATTTATTGCGTTCGACGGAGGAGAACGCATACAAATCGCTTAATCCACAAGTAATTTGAAAGTTTTCCCTTGAACGCTACATACAGTAAAGGACTCAAATTTAGCACCACAGAGGGTATAACGTCATTGCCACGTCCATGCAGTTCATGATCCTGACGTATTTCCTTGTCCTTATCTACTACTCTTGTATTTGTTTTCATTATTTTTGTTTATTTAAAACAGGACGAAGACGTTTTTAACGAGCGTGTTCGCATATTGTCTGACCAAGAAGGTAATGCGGTTGAAGCTGAGGCTGTCGTACTCAAAGATTTAACAAAGGTTTGTCATACAGTCAATTCAATGTATGGTAAAAATAGCCCACGGGTACTTCTCTACGCATTAATTTGAATCAAGCGTTTCGATGCATATGCCTGTTACTGACAACCCAAATCCTGGTCGGTAGAACTCCCTATAAGCCTCCATTACCCGCAACCCGGCCACACAGCCCGCCCGCCACACCCAGCCCAAACCCTAGCATGTCCCACTAAGACCGCAGGCTCAGTGGATGTTTGGAGGAAAGCAACTGAGTAAACGAAACCTGAAGCTACCGGGGGTGGGGGTTGGAGGAGTAGAAAAGCATTAAAAAGTCCAATCACAGCGAATCGCCTCGAGCACTGAGGAGTGTTATATATAAACTACGAGCCCGAGTGGAAATGCACGCATTAACCGCGCGAGAATACCGCCGCTCTTTCAACTGCCGAAGGCCCAGTGGCGCAACAGTGGAAAGTGCCATAATGCTAACCTAAACGGGCAGCCAGGGTACCAAAACACACGAACACTACGCTGCGCTGCAATGCCAAGCACGTTTGCTCTAAGTAGTTAACCAAGCTTAATTACATTGAACCCTATAATTCACATTTGACTTCTTTTTGCGGCTGTTCACAGGTATATCGAGGTACACACGTAGCTGCAGTTGATCATCTTTGTCTTGGTATTCCACGTGGAGAGTGTTTTGGTCTCCTTGGTATAAACGGTAGGTGAACCTTTGCAGAACTAGTTAGTATCCCTTCCTATCAAATGGTTGGACGAGACGATTTATTTTAAATGCATACATTATAAGCTGTGGTTTAACGAACAAAATTTTACTAAGTACCAGGAGGGTTGCTTTATCATTGTAAAGTCCGTACAGATTTATCGTATTTGTGAAATGAAGCAATCAGTCGAGACTGACGTGCTACCTATTGATTGGTCGATATTATATTGATCAGCTATTGATTGGTCGATATTATGTACTGCCCAATATTGACGGGTCATTGATCAATATTTTTGAAGGTGCGGGTAAGACAACGACATTTAGCATGTTGACAGGAGACCTTAGCATAACGGAGGGCACGGCTTACCTGGATGGATTCAACATCCAATCAAATTTGAAGCAGGTATTATATCATTCTATCCATTACATGTTTACCTTTCACTCTCGAGTTTACCATGATCGCTGATTTTTCTCTTTATAAGAGATTACAAGTTTTTAATTTTGTTTGCCCTGCCACTTAAAATTTTCGTGTTTTTAAAAGGTTCAACAGAGAATTGGTTACTGTCCTCAGGTATGTAATTTATTCAATTTTTTAAATTTTTCTTACGAATGTTTATCGGCGCTTATATGGCACTAGTCTCCTTCGCGGTCGTTTGTTGTGTCGTCACGCAACGGTTCTCCGCACAGTAGTGTCATGTGACGACTCAAAAACGGCTGCGAGAGGACTAATATAGCACTTGCTACTGAATAAAGGGGCAATACATTGTATATTGTTACATTTTCATTTTGCTTTCTCTGCCAGGAAATAAATATAATCTTGCTGAGCACTCTATAGCACTCTATGCACAGAAAATCTTTAAAACATTTGGAGAAACATTTCCTGAATGAAGTGAATGGAGAGATTTTAAATAAAAATCGTATCCATGCATAAACTTTACCTTTCTCGTTTGTGTTTGATTTCAGTTCGACGCTCTAATCGAACTTCTGACTGGACGGGAGATGCTAACCATGTATGCACGGTTGCGTGGAGTTCCAGACGAGAAGATCAAAGGCATTGTTTCAGACATTATTCATCTTCTGCGTCTGGAGAAGTGGGCGGACTCTCTGTGTGGAAACTATAGGTACACCCTTGGTCTTAGTGATTGTCTTTTGCACTAGGCCTCGATTACATTGAGAAAAGTTGTCCCGGGAAAGAGGCCTCCTAGCCGAGTCAACGTAAGCTACAACCATTTGCAAAAGTTCTTGAGACACTGTACCGTATTTTGGCATAAACGGCCTGTCGATGGTCTTGTGCTTCTGATCCCCCCTCCACCCCTTATCAAAGTTGCTAGCAATACAAGACCATGCTCAAAACTTGGAGGAACAACTTTGAATGGGAGGGAGAAGGGAGGTCAGTGTTATATCTCACAGACCTGTGACTAGCAGCGATTTGAAGCATGAAAGGTTGTTTTTTCGTGGGAGTGTCTCAACATTTTTGTAACTGGTTGTAGCGTGAAGGAAAAAGGTGACCTCTTTGCTCGAGCCAACAATGCTGGCGCATTCTCTGATAGTCTCGCCTTGGCCGCGTTGATGCGGCTGGGCGAGAAACGTTGGCCCCGCTGGGTGTGGAACCCTACACTGTGCCATCAAAACTTATTTACCCGCCAAGCTGGCTCACTCTTCTAGCCTAGCCATCCCTTTTTTTTCTCATGTAAACTGATCTCCAAGTTTTGTAAGGAGATGTAGGAAAAGTTGTCCGGCCCAGGGTAGCTCGAGTAGGCGAGTGACCCTTCCACCCGTGACACGCTTTTCTCCGTATAATCGAGGCTTCATTTTTTCCTTTTGTTGTTAAAGGCCTTTCAGAGTGAGGTGCACTTATCATTTGTTTTCGTATTGTTTTTCAGCGGTGGCAACAGACGAAAACTGAGTACAGCAATTGCTTTGGTTGGAAATCCACCAATTATATTCCTGGTAAGCACCTTTGCACGGTAAACTAAACTGTACATCGTATATGTGGTTCTTTTTTTGACTGTTCTGCCTTTGGAGGACAAAAGTGGTCCCTCGAGCCGGATTAGAATCCATGAGCTGGCAGCTACGGAAAGCCAAAGCTTTAGTCTTTTAGGTCAGTCTAAAGAAATGAAAAAAATAAAAAACCTCTGCCCGGTTAGCTCGGTGGGATAAGCGCCGATCTACCAAGCGGGAGGTCGCAAGTTCAAACCCCAGCCGGACCACCAACCAGGGTCTTACAAAAAAAGACTAGGGAGATCATGCTGGCCTTAATCTAAAACTTTATCCCAGGTCAGATGATCGCTTCATTGGGTGGTGACGTCAATTGTACGTCACAGAACCCACAGTGCTGTTAAAAAAAGTAGGAGACCAGAGCTAGACCCCTGTGGTGTGGTCTGTCTGTACGGGGGACGGGGACTGTCACGGGCCCGCAGTAATTTGCTTCAAGCTGTTGTGGTTACCCTGCCAAGAATTGGCGAATCTAGTAAAAAAAAAAAAAAAGAATTTTGAGCAGGAGTTACGGGACAGAGTTTCAAGGCTTCCTCCCTGGACTCTGCTAATGCCTGTCTGGATCTTCAAAAAAGGAAATTACCATTTAAAACTATGTATGCCTTTTGTTGGTCTTGCCCCAGTACGACGTTTGCATCCCAGCATAGCGGTTTTGTACCACGTGAACGGCAAGCTGCAAGGGGCCTATTTGAAACCACTAAGATGCTTCATTGTTTGTTTTGTAGGATGAACCCACCACTGGTATGGATCCAGTTGCCCGACGCTTTCTCTGGGATACATTGACAGGTGTCTTGAAAGACGGACGCTCCATCGTGCTGACGTCACACAGGTACACGCATCCGGGACCTTAAGATTCGACGACAGCGAGGGCAACGCCGAGAACGTTAAAAGAGCAATAGATCAAGATTTGTTTCAGACGCCAACCTCCTCTTCCTATTTGTTCAAAAAATTAACTTCAAAGCAATAGACTGAAATATCCTCGCTATTTTAGCGGTTTTCGCCTGGCATGGCCAAGAGCGCTTGTTTGCGGGCTAAGAATGGACTAATTACGTACCAGTGAGGCTGAGGCTTTAGAGAATTTTTGTTTTGTTTTGTTAGTTTATTTTTTGTTATGCACAGACTCAAATTTGTAGCATCTTAGCGGTTAAAATGTTGACGTGGCTTTCTCTTTCAGCATGGAAGAGTGCGAGGCTCTTTGTACAAGACTGGCGATTATGGTGAACGGACACTTCAAATGTCTCGGCTCCACTCAGCATCTTAAGAGCAGGTAAGGCAAGCTCGGGGCTTGAAAAATTCTTGAACTCCAGCACGGGCCTTGAGCAAGCAGCTCTCATATTTTTTCATGCCCGGGGCAACTACGTGCTTAGAGGATAACTTTCCTGGACACTTGTCCATCGGGCAAGTGAGCTTTAAAATTTACTTATCCAGGAAGAAAATCTACTTGTATTGTATTGTATTGTATTTTATTTTTACTCCATCCTATAGATAATACATCAGTTGTACAATATGAATTAGTACAAGGTTGTTTAAACTATGTGTACATAATAGCAAGAAAAAAATTTAGAATGGAGAAGGGCACATTATAGTAAAACTAATTATGACCCTTTAGGAAGATTGACTTTATGCTGTTATAGCTTTGTTGTTCTTAAAACACAAACACGCACGCACGCGCGCACACCCACACACACACAAGTCAATATTGAGCAAGATAATATTTTTAAAGTGCCTTTTTGAACAGGATTTTCGATGATTTATTGCGAATAGACAGGGGGAGATTGTTCCAATAGTATTTTCCAATGACGGTAGGGTAAAACGTCTTGCTTCTTTCCTTTCTTTGACATATTCAAATAAAAGACACTAACAGGAACTCTTACTCGAAAAACTAAATTATTACACACACAAATAAGGCATCAAATAACACTAAACTAGCCAGCTTCAAAAGACGCGGCCATCATCATCGCTGACCGCTGACTGCTGTATCCCAGACCACCGGACGAGACTTCTTTTTCGAGCCCTGCAAGCTCTGTACTGAGCCATTCCTTTCCTGAGTACCGTTACCTCGATGCACCGTGGTAGAATGTTCTTACTACTGATCGACAGAGCAAATGAGTTTAATTTGGTATGTTGCAGGTTAAACACGTCCCAAACCCTTACGATATTTTTGCGTTATGTTCAGTGAGCGTGAATAGAATGCCTCCCTTATTATACAAAGCTTTAACTACATTGTAAGGAATCTTTCGTATAAAATAAGCCTGTAGATGGGGAGCTTTTGATGTCCTAGTTTATTCTTTCTCTCGGGTTCTTAATTTCCCATCGAGTTCAAACTCAGATCGGCCGTTGCTCTTCTTGCTAAAATCATCCGTTATTTTATTCACCAGATTTGGAAGAGGGTATACATTGATGGTTAAGGTCGGTAGCCACCAACCTACGGTCTCGCTCACAGGCTCTGAAGGTAAAGTAAAAATTATACCTTTTTGGGAAACTGCCCACCTACCCCTCCCCTTAGCCAACATTAACACTTACTTCTCACTTAGGGCAAAAGGTTGGCTTAGGGGAGGGGTAGGTGCGCAGTTTTCCAGAAAAGTATAATGATCCCAGTAAATGAATTGCTTGATAATGTTAACGGATTTAACGAATTGAAAACTTCTTCAGTACAGTATCAGTGTGTAGAAACTTGTGGTTTCCCAAAGTATTTTGCCCACACGTTTCCCGCTAGGGTCGCCTTAAATGGTAGGTTAATACATTGAACTTCAAAATTAACTGTGGAGACATGTAGTATAGGTAATTCAATGGTAACTGTTAACGGAGCCTATGATGAACGGAAATCATAGGCGCAGCATTGATCGTTAAGATCCGAAATAATTTGCGCTAGAATTTCTTACATAGAGTCATTGAGTGGAATTTTGTGTTTTAGAATTTTATTAAACAGAGTAGAGTGTTGTTTTGAAATCTAATTTTAGGCGCTGTTGGCAGAAGAGAGTGAATATATCCTCCACATGTCTCAATATATGCGACATTTTGTTAGGAAATTTAGTCCAGGTTTTTTTTTGTCCTACAGCATGCACCTGCTCCTCTTTTGTAAGTTAGGTTCTTTTAGAAATGTACTCGTTTTGTTTATTCTAGTGAATCGTGTTGAAGTTGTACCCGCCTTTCAAAGTCCCCATGCTGTTCCTTCAAGCCAGCCCCAGGTCTTTACCAATCCAACGGCTCAATTGGACAACCCTGATTCCGCCGCGGCAATAGATGCTGTTAACAGAGTCATGCAGTTTGTTGCCAGTGCCTTTGGCGGAGCAACTCTTATGGATAGTCACAGTGTAAGTCGCGCAAGTCCAAGTCTCCTTCGAAGCCTTCTTTGTGTCCCTGGAGAAGTGTTGCGTGACGACACGGCTGTGTTGGAGACTACTCAAGTCCTGACTGAGCTCAATTTTACTCTTAGGAAGCCAAACCTGTATTAAGCGGACACTCTTGGGGAATAACCAGCAGCCCGCTTAATACGGTTCCCAGTGCCGAGAAATACAGCTCTAAGTAAAATAGGCAATGGCGTAATTTCGTTGCTATATCAGCTACGATTTCATTGCAACCCTGATCATAACAAATTTTCAAATCTTTGTTAATGACGACGTAGTTTATGCTCAAACTTGGGAGGTATTGACTGTGAAAAAACCCATTGAGCCACCTTAATAGAGGTGGCCGCTTCATACAGGTTTGACCGTTCTATCAATACTATACTGAACCAAGCAACTGCGAAAATCATTGAGTTCACGTTCTTTAGTCAAATTTTCATTACATGAAGTTCTACTTTTTAGAATTGTGATGGTTTGTGCTTTGTTTCTTTTAGGGAATCTTGCATTACCAGATAGTTAATGAAGCTCTGAGCTGGTCGTACATCTTTGGTCAGCTTGAAAGAAATAGACATGCGTTGAACATTGTGGATTACAGCATCAGCCAGACAACACTAGAACAGGTAAAGTTGTCAAGCTCATTTTTGAGGAGCAAGAGTGGCGCGTTGGTGAGAGCACTTGCCTTTCACGTACAATGTGGCCCGGGGTTTCTGGGTACTCAAGTTTTTCCCTCTCCTCAAAAACCAAAACTACCAACTTCCATTTCGATCAGTTATGGTAGACGAAGAACCACTATGTGGATGTGCTACCTTTGAATCATTGTGTATCTTTTTATGTGTTTGCCTGTCTTCTCAATTTTCCAAAACTCAATCTTGACTTTAATGCGTGTTTATTTACGTTTTTTAACTGAGAAAACGCCTGAGTTTTTTAGCTCCAGGATTGCCTGGGTAAATAACGCGGGTACAATGGCCATCTATGGCGACGCTGCGTCAATTACCTAAATAAATAAGATAATAATTGCGGGCGACAGGTTGCTACGCATGCATGGCACGTCTGTAGCCAGCATTCGTTTTATCAGGTGAAACGTTCGCAAAGCACTAGCATTGGAGCAAGAGCGTTTAAACCTTCGATCCGAAGCCTGAAACTCGCCTGCACTCTCTAGCCTTTGGTTATTACCAGTCATAAAGATTTTAAGTACTGGGTCTGAGAGTTGGCACTGGTGAACATCTTTTTTGAGCGTGTTAGAGGCCCTGTCAGCGTCACATTTGTGGGATGTGGCCTTATTATTTCTCGGCTTTTCTTGGTAGGTTTTCATCAACTTTGCCAAAGAGCAACACTCAGAAGACCGCACTTCAGTCAAGCGAAAGTGCATGTATTTTCCTTGCTGTCGGTAAATGGGTAATCAATGCTTGCTTGGTGAAGCCCCTGAGTACCAAACAATAAAACTTCCCAACTAGAAGTAATTTTAAGTAACCAAAAAAAAGGGGATAAATAGTGTTCGTGCTTTGATAACCATTTTTAAAAACTCTAGTTTGGAGCCCATAAGCTTTGCGTGGTTATTGCTGAAAGGTAAAAAGTAAAAGTAACCCAACGAAGGAAACCAGTGGTACATATAGAAAGCAGGATACTCGTGTCTGGAAAGAGCCCAAACTCTTAAAATTTGTCCGGACTGCCTGCGTTACTGTGGTTTGTCCTTTTAATGTTTTTATGAATATACTTTAGCTTAAACCCTTTTCTCTGGGTACGTCATAAACAAGTGGTAATAGTGAAGACTATTGCCGTGGGCTCTTGTGTATAATGCTGAATATAATGATAATATTCATGATGATGGCGATGGTGATTTAAGATAGCGCGCTATATACTTAAAGCTTCACGATAACTGTTTCTTGAAATTGAAAATAGATTAATGTTTTTTTTTTATCACTTCAACTTGCAATCTCTCACCTGAATTACACATTAAGTGATTACAGAATAAGTGTATAATAAATACATAGAATATGTAAAATCTTCAGGTTATAACGACTGTGTTGATAAAGCGACTTCAACAATAGTTCTGTGAATTCTTCATGTCAGCCCTTTTGCCGGTTGCGGCAAAATACATCATGAGTGAGTTCTGAAATCTGTCTTTCGCCGGTGCGTTGAACATGTGCGTGGACCTGAAATTGTAGAGGCGCTTCGAAAAGTTAAAATATATTTAAGCAATAGACCACTCTTTTTATGGGTTTACCGGCTTGATAACCCACGCGGGATGTCGGGAGAACACGAGCAAAACTTGTAAATCACGAGCCGAAGACGAGTGATTTACAAGCTGTTCGAGTGTTCTCCCAACATCCCAAGTGGGTTATCATGCCCGGTAAACCCATAAAAAGTGTGATCTATCGCTTTTATAAAATAACTTTAAGTTTTCTATGAGTTTACCGCCACAATACGCCAATCAGAACGCGCGTACTATCTTAATTATTTTATAAATATATAAACCAAATAAACGAAGATTCACTGTAAGGAATACAATCAAATCATGTTTCTTTGGATGATACTATCATCCCTGTTGATCCTTTGTCTAGAGTAAGACTGGTATTGTCGTATCCTGAGTCGGATTTTTTTATTTATTGATTTTGAGGTTATACAACTGAGATTATCTTATATAAATATAAGAAAGGATATATTCAACTATAAATACTAAAGATATAAATTAAAATAAATATGCATGAAAGATAAAAACTGAACGTAATAGAATAAAAAATATATATTCTTGTTTGTTTTTAAGTTATTATTTTATAATTTTAAAATGCAATCTTAGTACGCATTCTAAATGAAAATTATTTAGGTTTAGAGAAAGTTAGGAATAAATGATCTTTTTAGTCAGCTTACATGTTGTGAAGGATTTTATATTTATATATATATATTTTTTTGGGGGGGAGGGGTGTGCAGGGGGATAAAAAAAAAACTAACCCTCTCGTCACAAAGTCTGTGAGAATACTCCGTGTATTTAATAACAAATAGATTTGTTATCAAAGTTGCCTCCACTCGGTAAAAACAGCCTCTTCATACGATAAGTCGTTGCTTTCCAACTAAATTAACAAAATGATATATTAAAGAACAAGTAACCTTTATAACTTCACTTTTAATTGCTTAAGACGAATAGACAATATGTCTGTGTCAAATACTTTGTGTTATTATAATTGATGTTGTTGCTTCTGGCTTTTCTGACATCCTTTCACACACAGGGATTTTATGTATTACTAAATACACTTATGAGACAATGAAGACTAAAATGGCTAAGATCAGAATTTCCAACAAATTATAATTCTTATACACGATCATACAATGATGGCCTCCAATCATAGTTAATTGAGTGGAATGGTTATGAAGCCCGTCAGACTCCTTTGTTATATGTTATTGTGGACCCGAAAGTGCACAACGTTCAAAAGAATTCCTGTCATTTTGATTGTATTGACCAATAGAAACGTTGCATTAATTTATTCCGTAACAATTTGCCAACAGAAAACAAAGGATTGTGCACTTTCAGGGTGCTTCCAACATAAACTGCAGCACTGTTGTTTTTATCATTGATGTTTTCCGCTTTTCATAACCAGTCTCCTCTAATAACTATGCTCCAATCTACAACTTGTTCCCTGTAAAATAGAAACGTTTCCCATTCCAAATCTCTAAGCTTTTTTTGTATCGTTCGTGTTGCTATTGCATTAACCACTGCCACCTACAGTCAACTCTCGCGATGCTGACACCTCGATAAAACGGACGGCAGCTAAATCCCCGGCAAAAACAAATTACTGACGTTTGACTGAAATAAACTCCCGCTATTACGGACTCTCGCTAATGAGGACACTAACTTGGAGGCCCGAGGGGGAGGGGGGGGGGGAGGGGGAGGCACTGCCATATATGGGCTATATAGGTATGTGCCGCTGTGAAGGGTATGATTTTCAAGCAGTTTACTCTAGGATAGGGTATATAAACCAGAGCGTTTGGGTCTAGAATAGGGTATTATTTTTCAGGAAACTAATCAGTTGGTTGAGGTCCCTAAAGTGTCTGTAATAAAGGGAGTTAAGACTGTAACTGGGAATGACAGAACATTGCTGTAGCTTCTTCTCCTTATCTACTGGTGAGAAAACGAATGGAAACAATCACATGGAGAATTGATGACGTTTTTACCCACATAAGCGATTGCAATTATTAACGGCCTATTTATCGGTGGGGGCAGCGTGGCCGAGCGGTTAGACCGCTGGACTTGGAATCCGAAGGCCGAGTGTTCAAGTCTCGCCCTGACCGCTAGCTGGATTTGTTCTCGGTAGTCCCGAGTTCAACTTCTCGGCCATGCTTGTAAATTAGCCTACTGGTTTGCCTACTGTTTTGCCTACTGGTATACTTAATTCGGTGGAGGCAGCGTGGCCGAGCGGTTAGAGCGCTGGACTTGCAATTCGGAGGCCCTGTGTTCAAGTCTCGCCCTGACCGCTAGTTGGATTTGTTCTCTGTAGTTCCGAGTTCAAATCCTCGGTCACGCTTGCAAATTAGCCAACTGTTTCCCCTCCGGCCAGTTGGGATTCTTAACCATGTGAGGTTCCTTTTGAATTATTTGTTCATTATACCTGAAAAGCCCAAAAGGGGAGAAAAGAAAAATTGTTGAAATTTCTCCTTAATTCTCTTCCAGTTCTCTTTCAGTTCCAGTTCATGGCTATCATGCTCTTGTGACTGTTTTTGCGAAACTGCTATCTGCTCTTTTTTTGTCAATAATTAAAGAAATGAAAAGTTAAGGCACAACGAAAATTTCCCAAATAAAAGGCCATCCGTAGAGCGTAGATTAACTATTCAATCAAAACTGCTTTTATTATAAACTTTTGGAAAACAGCATGGATAAGCCATTGAAAAAACAAACAAACAAAAGGTAAACAAAGCAGAATCAAGAGTTGTGCTATTTTAAGCTTTTTATCTTAGTATAAATCTTGTGATTGTTACGGTGTGGATGACTAAAATATTCGAGAATCCACTCTCCCCCCTTCCCCCGAGGGTGCGAAGCTACGTGTAAAATTATTCCAGATTCTTCAGTATAATTCTTTGTTACGAATTGAATTGATCTTTTCTGTTACGTAACTGTGGCTATCTTTGTTACCTTTGGTAAACGCAGACTCGTTGCATTGCCTTTGTTGCGGGCAGCGTCATTATTGTTGCACAAGAAAGAAAATTGCTTAAGTGTGGAAGCTCTCGTAGTGGATCGCTCTACTTACGTCCGCCTTCACAAAACCCCGGTTTTCTCAACTCCCCAAAAAACTCTGTACTATTACATTCCCGTAAGCGGCCAGGTCCAGTGAAGGACACCTTGGATAATACCGGGATAATAATCTCACTCAGACGGCAAAAGATTTTGTGCTCATGGCTTTCTGTTAATTTTGTTGTTGATACAAAGAATGTTCATTGCCAAAGGTCTGGAAATTGGGAGGCAATTCATATGGAAAATTAAAAGAAAGTCTTTTCCCTAACGACCATCACCAAACTTAACTAATCCCATATAATAGAATTGGAAAAATGGGAAATTAAACTTGTCTGGCTATATATTGCTGATATTGGCGATCACGAAGAACATCAAAAGTATATCTGTAAATCATTTTCGTTATTTTAATGATAGTGATTAATAATACAATTTACCTTAATGCTGGTAATTTACACATCTTAACGGCCTTAATTTGCAAGCCCTGCTACCAATATCGGCATAATGCAATTATAAAGAAATTAACCCTAATGCTCCCAGACAATTTACCACTCCAATCTTTAAATCTGTGAACAAAATCCTACGGTGTTACCATTCAAATGAAAACTCTTTGGTAGAACTTTTGCTCGGTAAAATTTATTTCGTTTGATTTTACTAAAAGAAATTTAATTGTTTTAGTGAATGTTTTTTAATCCCCTTTAGTATTGAAAGAGTTTAAACTATTTTAATGATTACATAACTCCACACGCTTACTTTTTGACCCTCACAATGTGTAACAGTTACAATGTATTTGTATCTGTTGGTATGTGGTCAGTTTCTGAAACACGCTTTCTAAAAGTCACTGACTTGATGCACTCTCAAAATATCGATGCCGTTTTAGATGTTGGGCATCAACTGCCACTTGACATTAAACTGTTGTTACTAAATATAGATTCATTCGCTGATAACACTCTTTATAGACTAAAAATAATTGACAAAACTCAACATAAGAATACACACAGCACCAAACAAACACTGAACTATCTGGTGGATTCTTTCAGAGAGTTCTGCGTGGAAAGCCAGTTGAACACGCAAATGGCTTTCTCTTTGTTGTGGTCGAAATTTGTTTCTGCGTTTCTGATAAAATGTTCCATAGCGTTTGTCTGTTCGTCTTGATGATCCCTTTTCCAACTTATTTGGCACGGAGATGAGAAGCGTCTTTGGTAGTTCGTAAATGGAATTGTTGTGACACTTGTCGTAGTTTCAGCCAGGCTAAGCCGCCTTGTAAATCTTGACTTGCCAATGGCTGTTAGATCTCCTTGCCCATTTAGCAAGCTCTGTTTCATTCCGTTTTTTAAGGGAGGTAGTTTAATTTCATTTTGTGACATGCTGGTACCCTGTGAGCTTAACTCTCTGTTACCTTTTATTATTCCTTGATTGCTACTGCTAGGTGAAGTCAACACAGGTTCCCATGTTACTTCTAATTTAGCTGGAGCGGTTATTCGCCTCCGCTCCAAGCTTGGCCTTCTCGTGTTAACACTAGGAGCTGGCGTTGATGCTCTTCGAACCAAAAGCCGTTTTCTGTTTATTGGTGAATGGTCTGTTTTGTTATCCATTTGTCTGTATCTTTAGTGAAGAGTCACGCGAACAACGACTCTCAAGCTACGGTATGAAACCAGCGGGGTTCAAAAAAGTAATTTCTTGTACATGTAACGGTAGCCACTGTAGCTGTGTAAGCTTAATTTCCTGAAATGTCTTCCTAAACGCATGTCATCAAGTGATTGATATGAATGCTAACTATCGAAAGCGGAGTGTAAACCATATCACGCACACTTCTCACACGCTCTCGAGTCATTAGATGAGGCATTTTGAGGAGCGTGGAATCGAAGGAACAGACAAAATATACCTGTGAGGTATAAGTTATTCCCTATAAATGACCGGAAAAAGTAAAGTCTGTTCTTTAGACCTTCATAATTAACATTTTTCATTTTCCAAAACCAAACTGAATTCCTGAATATCACGCCTATTTCACGTGCCATGAGCCTACAGATCTCCGTCACTATTGGTAGATTCAATGCGAGGAAAGCAGAATCTGTAAATCTAGAAAATGTGTTTTAAATACTACCTTTTTCCGTGTCAGTATACATATTAAAGATCTCCTTTACGGGTGTTGTGGTGTTACGGATGCCCCTTTGCACAAACGAGGTTAAAAGCTGTTATGTTAGTTACAATTGTAACTTATGCTTGTTTTTCCTCATTTCTTATGTTGGTTGGGCTGGTTGTTGTTGCTTTTTTCTAGAATTTTCCACCGGTTTCAACTTATTTTTGTTTGATTGAAATGGATTCCTAGTGTTGCAGCCCAGGAAAAATGAAACTGAAGGCTAAAGAAAACTACAAGTTATGCATTCAGCCCGCGAAAATGTGAAGTATACAAAGTCTGCATAAATAAATCTAATCGTTTCTTTGCCACTTTTAGAGAGGTAAAGCATCCACGACGCTGATGGGAACGAGAACTTAAAAAAATAATAATAGGTTTAATAAGCAACACAGCGACCCTGCACGAGCATCAGCAGCAAAGTTTTCTTTGCAACTTTTTCTTGGTCGTCACTGCGACTACAACGTGAAACTTCACAGTGTGAGGTTTCATAGAGGGCGACTAAACAATAAAAATAAGTAAACTTTGATATGCCTCCTTAAAATACAACCCCATGAAAATTCGCCTGTTTGACCGACTGGGCGATTTAATGTAAATTTAAAGGAACCTAAATGCACTTTATTTTAAGAGTGACGTTTTTGCTGCCGTCGCTGTTGTAGTTGTGTCGCATGGGGCTGCACATTGGAGTCACTTATGGGTACAATTAAGTAAAAGCAACAACGAGATACTGAAACTTGTGCCCTTGGTGAAGTAACAGTGCATATCATACTTTGCAGTATATATGTTGCAGTTCAATTTTATCGCTAGGGTAAAAAATTTCCCTTTGTTTTTAGGTCTGGTCATGTATGATAATGAGTTTGAAACAAAGGAAAATAAAATTTCAAGCAAGGATAAATTGAACAGCAACATATACAGTAAAGATGGTAGGGAGCAGGTCTGTTGCCCAAGGGGTTTTACGCTTGTCTGCTCTACGGTGACCTTCTTTGTCAATCGCCCCTTGCCTCTGACATTTAATTTACTCAACATTTAAACCCTGGTGGCCTTTCCAATATCTTTAAGCCGTAATGTAACTAATAAAACAAACAAACAGAAGAACCAAAACTTAGTATCAGGTGAAATGGACTTTTTAAATAATTTTCTCTCTTTATCCCCCTTAAGCCTTTTAACAACCAAAAATTAGTAACAAAAGCCTTGCTGCTATTCTGATACTTTTAATTAGTTTTTTTAATGCATCTAAAAATTGCTTCCTTATTACCCCCTGAGGCTTTCACACTTCGTAACATGTTGTTGTCAAATGTCTCCAACACGAAATGTTTTGATAAGTCGTAGTCGTTATTAACACTGCATACCTAACTCTGCCATGTGTAAAGAGGCTGGCACTTTATTGCTTCGCCTGCCTAAATGACCGTTAAGTGGCTTTTGAATACAAAAATCTACCAGTTTGTGTTGAGACTGGGGGAAATAACATGAAATTATTTAAATCGCAGCTTATGAAACGTATCTCTGAAAAAGGCTTTTAATACCTTCTTCTCCTACCTTACGTTACTAAACATGATTACGAAAAAAACTAAACCAGTCCCTTTGCCACTGTAGCTGTACTCCAGTCGCGTAATTTCTGTTATTTAGGGTAATGAGAATTAATTTACTTCTTAGAGTGACTTTACGGATGCATTAAGCTGTGGCATCCATATATTTAAATGTTTTGCCTCCCGCTCATCTTAAACGTTAATCGAGTTATTAAAACTTCATAACTTAGCTGCTATTGCAGACTGAGGTATTTTTTGACATGTTTGTCCACCTAAATATGTAAAACAACTTAAGCCGAAAAAACCGTTGTCCATGCTGTTATGAGCACGGGGTATTTCGAAATATGCGCTTATCCGAAGGTATGAACTCATCCAGTTAAAAACAATTTGCGTATTTGCAGAATTAGGTCTCATTTTGTTTATCATGGATTGAATTGTAATTTGTCAACTTAAAAAATTCTTTGACTTTGGCTTACACTGAGTCGTTTTAGCGACAGATACATTGTTCCCTTATTACCGTTCTGGCTTCGCACATAATTGAAGCTATTTGGAACATTACATGCCCTTAAACGGTCACACCCCTAATTAAATAAAAACTTTCTGCCCTTCTCTAAAAAAAGACACGAAAACTACGTAATATTATCTATCTCTGACCATCCTGTTTCCAGAGTATATTCACTGGTTATCTGTGACTAGGTGCTGCCCTGTTGGCCAATTTTGGATCTCATCCGCCTAATATTCGATTTTTTTTTTTCGCGACATGACGTCAGAGTTGTTGTTCTAGAGATGGTAATAAGTGATCGTTCACTGATGATACATAATGCCAAGCTAACCCTTTCACTGTCAAATGTAGCCAAAGGCAAATTTCGACCAGATTTCCAAATTTCATTTTGTAAAATTTTGAAAAACAAATAGTACCATGTGTAAGTTCAGGCAGAGGGCTTTCATTTGAATGGTCGCATCATAGGATTTCGTCCTAAGACTCAAAAGTTAGAGCCACCTCACAAATTCCATCAAACACTCTGGCAGTGAAAGGGCTAAAAAGGGTACTAAATGTTTTGAAAACATTGCTATTGCCCTGTCGGTTTAATTCATTGGGTAGTAAGTGATTGCGTCGACAACCAGTTAAGTATTACGACCGCCTTTTCTTTGGTACTCTCAAAGTTATCCTCTGCATTTTTGATGAACTCTCGCAGTGCTTTTGACTGTTCCTCAGGACGGTCGTTTCTCCACAGAAACTGAGACGGCGTGGAGTTGCGTCGTTGGTAAGTGTTGTGAAGCTTTGCTGTCAGACGCCTGTTTTCGGGCAGATTCACGGTTCGCTCAGTAAGCTTCGTCTTACTAGACGTGTTCATTTTTCTTTCCCCTTCTTCAACATTCCTCTTGATTCGTCCTTCTATACAAGGTAGCTTGATTTCATTATTTGATGAGTTGCTGCGATGCGGTGTGAACTCACTGGCACA
Source organism: Porites lutea (assembly GCF_958299795.1). NCBI lineage: Eukaryota > Metazoa > Cnidaria > Anthozoa > Scleractinia > Poritidae > Porites > Porites lutea. The sequence continues at coordinate 21,224,275 of NC_133214.1, read as the reverse complement.
CCTTGAAAATTCTTGACTGCAGTTGGAAGGTAAAATGGGCAGAGATTCCCAGGCGACTTTCAATTCAGCTGGACCAGGGAATAGACTCGGCTGCAAGCTTGGCCTTCTTGGTCGAGCTCCTACAACTGGTGCTGATGCTCTTCGTACTAAACGCTTCTTTTCCATTTCTAACTCTCCTTTATTTTTGCCAGTTCACGACAAAATGTGGATACCTTCAGCATGGATTCAAAGTAATCAAGATTATTGGCCAAGGAACCCATAGAATTCAGTTATCTTAAATACTGCACACAAAAGACCGGCAAGGATAGTTGTTCCGACCAGCTGTGATTGACAATGCACAAATAACAACTGTTGCGCGTGTGGACTGACTACCAATATAATACTCCCAACATATGCAACGTTGTGTGCGGATCACGTGGCACTACTTCACGAGCAGAAACTAACCGGCTGTAGCTTCTCTTTCTCTAAGGTTTAAAGCTTGTTTGAGACAAACATAGGCAAATATTTTTTAACATACTACAGTTGAGGAAAACAAATTTTCTTTGAATTTTCATTGCAAAAGTTCACTATTTAAGAAGTGACATGCACTTCAAAATTTTGTTCACGGGCTTGAAGTCGTTATGTAACAAATAGTAGGTGTGCCTTAGGGTCGTCAGAACGTATGCCCTACAGATACTCTTCTTAACCTCAGTAATTAATCAAATTAAGTTGTTTGTTTGCTCAGTGCTTATTAGAGTAAAAGCTATTTCCAAAGTCAAGGTCGTGAGTTACATGATTGGACTTTCAAACCCCGTTGAATATTCAATTGCGTTAACAACAATAACCTCATGAGGTTCAGCCTGGGTGAAGAATAAGAGTTGTGAGCCCACCAACGTGGCCCGAGTTCGAGTCCAAGTGTTGTCGTCATGTGTTAGGTTGAGTTCGTTCTTGGCTCTCGTCCTTTGTCTGGAAGATTTTTCTCTGAGCACTCTGGTTCCTCCGCCCCCTTCTTAAGATACCAGCACGATCTGGAACGCACGAAGGAGTTCTAAGTCCTCAGTGTTTCGTGTTTGAACAAGTTACACTGCATTACAACTAATGCTACATGTCGCACGAATTACAAGTTTTAAAGGCGCACACAATTAACCTTTCGCATGCAAAATGGCCTTCCCGTGTCCTTACAGCTCCCTATTGATCAGTTTTTGTCCGCATTTCTCGAAGAACAAAACGTTGTACGTCCTTTACAAACCGGAAAAACTGTGGAAGTTTCGCAGTTATTTGTTCAGGTTCCCATTCTCCGCTATTGAGCAACTCGTCCCACTCTCTGCAGTGCAGATGAAGATCGGTCTGCAAGAAAGTTAAGGGAAAAAAAATAGGTTAATAGATTGTAACAACGAGCAAAGAAGAATATACCACGACCCTACTAACAAAATCAATGGACAACTTAACGCCGTTGGAAAGTTCTGGTTCGATGGTTCTCTATTTAGTAGGGGACGTAGGTACCGGTAGTGAAGTAAACCTAGGGTATATGTGTGCGTCCATGTATGTGTTGTTACTGTCATCTACAAATCTGTTTTTTTTTTTTTACAATAAAAGTGGCGATGAGGGATCATGAGTGATAGAGTAAGCACTACGAATCTCTAAGCAAGGTGAACCTTTTTTACAGAGCCTTAAAGATCTGGTCCATCCTCTTAATGCGTGAAGTACGGTCAACTCTTTCTGAACAGTAGCCTGTATCGCAGAGGTAATTTAACCTCAGTTAGTATCGTCTGCGAAGCAGCGCCGAAATCCTCGTTCTGTGCCCCCAATGGTCTCAACGAATTACCGGAAGTGTGTTTCGAATTTCCGTTCATCCTGATTGGCAAATGGACTAAGACTTTTTTAACAGGCCAATCATGGCACGTTATCAAATCCAGGTACACAGTTGGGGACCCAGAACAAGGATTTCGGCGACGTTTCGCAGACGGACTAAACTAGAGTTAAGTTTCGTCTGTGGTGCAGGCAATCTGAACGGGTATCTTTATCAGACAGACACCTCCCTAAAACGGACCATTCGAGTTGGTCCCTGCCCTTCTTCGTTCACTTGGTGTCCTTCTGAGAGAGTTGACCAAAGTTCGAAATACATGTTGAAAATATGCTCTTAAATTTATACCAATTCCCTTGGCTCCTCCATTGAAAGATCGCTAGGCCAAGAGCTCTCCTTGGAAAAAGTAACTGTAAATCCTGGACAGATTTCGTAACGAGATCTTTCAGAACGGCGATTGTGGATTAAGTGAAATCCTTCAGGCGTACCCCCCTCTGGGAGGCAGATTTCAAAACCATTTTCATCTTTTAAAGTCAGTCTACACAAGTATTCTGATAATGCTTGTCTTGACTCTCTATCAGGTACATAATCTGCAATTAGTGCGCTATCTAAGGATAGAAAAAAAATACAGTAATGTTCAACTTATGGTAATTACCAACACACCGTGAAAAGGGTCATCTGGACAGCGTGTATAAGGTTGCGGATTCGATTCTTGGCCAAGTCTCGTGTTTGTTAGTCTATTCTTGAGGTCGGGTTGTTTGTCCGCCATGCTGGTACGGTAACCTGCACATTATTGTCGGGACAAAGGGTGGCTACGACATAGGTTTCCCTCTCGTTATACAATAGCTAACGACAGCTAAACTGTACTCTCAATAAATATTCAAAGTAATTTTAACCACTCAAATGTCATGTAATAACGATTCCACTAAAACCAGCAATTAACGATTCCACTAAAACCATCAAATAACGATTCCACTAAAAGTCTCATATGTTTCTGATTATTACGATTATTTTAGCCACCTTTTTTAAATGTTTCAATTCAAGTCATACCCATCCGCCCACGAATAGTGAGCCTGCAGTCAAACTCACAACCAGGAAACAAAATATCTGCCTGCAGATATTTTCTAGATGGAAGTACCAGCCATCCTCGACACCGTGATCGCGTAAACTCGTCTTCAAAGTGTATTTCGTCCAGGATGTTCTTCACATCATTAAAAGGAATTGGAATGTCTTCTAACTTTTTACGAGTGTTGCTCCTTGTGATCCATACCTGTGAAGAAGAGCAAGGCTTAGGGAGGTAGCATGACCGAGTATCCAGCGACAAAAATCCTCGGTCACGCTTGTATATGACCAACTGGTTGCCTTCTGCCAGTTGGCATTTTTAATCCTATTTCGTTATATTCAAATTATTTCTTTGTTATTCGAGTGGAGTGCCTGTAAATTAAGCTAAGTGCACGTTCCACTACATACAAACCTTACACCTTTCTTCAGGTTTGTTTTTGGATTGAAGGTCTTTTTCTGGTATTAAGAGCGATCTTAGTAACCCGGTAGAAGCAAAAAGGCACGGGATGTTCACAGAGGAAATCATTGCTGGCAAAATGTCAGAAATTCCCCTAGGCACTAATTCTCACCAAACAAGTTTTCGAATCATTCTGTTTCCGTTCCTCTAGATGGGCGATTAAAGCCCAAGATCTCTTCCGTTGTCCTGGCAGAGGTTTTATCTGCAAGGATCTGGTCCTAATTGGACTATGGGTCAGTAAATAAGTAGATCCGAATTATCAAATGTCAAAACCTAGTATAGTTATACAATCAGTGGACAGAGTACAACATGCATGGCCTCGTGGCCCTTGTCAAACTAAGATAAACTAAGTTGGTATCCCTTAGTCGCCGAATATTGAATGGGAATGGTGAAAGTCTGTGGTTCGAGCCTAGGGTGCAATTTGATGTATCAAACAAGTTGTCCCAACATCATTCAAGAATGATGATCACGTGGTGTACGATGATCAACACGTGATTGATAGTTAGATCTAACATTCGCCTGATAAAGACGACATTCATCCAAGATCCATCCAACACTGTTGGATGGTGTCGTAAGAATTACGTCAAAAGAAGGATTTCAAACGCATCCACTGACATGCTGCATGCATCAAGCAATAATTAGAAGATACGATATGATATGTGGGTTGAGTTTGTTGTTGGTTCTCTCCCTTGCTCCGAGAGGTTTTTCTCCGGGTACTCCGGTTTTCCCGTCTCCTTAAAAACTAACACTTTCAAATTCCAATTCGATCTCGAACGCACGGACACGTTTCAGCGAGTTCTTATGAACTCCTTAGTGATCCGTGGGTAAACAAATTACAAATTACAATTTATTTTTTGGACGAATGTTATGTTCAATCAACTGGAGCCCTTACCTTGAATCGTATTTCATTTCCAAGTGGCATTAAAAAAGTCAAGTCATATCTTGCCACATAATCCATGTTTCCGTTCGTAGTGCTTTCGCGGGAACTGATTCCTTTCCAGGTTTTTTCATCCAGATCAACTCCTCCCTTGAGTGAAGTTCTCCATGGACTTCTCTCGTTGTCTGACTGAAACCTCTCTACTACCTCTTTGATAGTCCACTCTCCTTCCTCAGCTTCCTCTGACAAAATAAAAAAGTACGTCGACGTGACTGTAGGACTGCAGATTCAGTAACCATGAGTTGTTTGTTTGGTTAACGTGAAATTTCTTTGTATAACTTTGCAAGCAAATACAACCTGCAGGGGCGTAGCTACCTGTACGCACGGTACGCACGTGCGTAACTGGAAAAGTTGAGGGTCAGAAGAAAAGTGAAATAAACAAGTTTTAAAAACGTAATAAAAACGCAAATGAATGTAAGATAATTATTTTAAAGAGTGATCTGTGTGCAGCGCCCCTCACTCACATGGCCAGGAGTTATGCAAAGTTATAAGGACACAAGGAAGTGTTTACATCGCAAAAAGTTTCAACTTCTGCTATGCAGGATAAGTTTGGGACACCAAGACCTCATCTAAAGTCAAGGCACCTGGAAATAATTTTGGATCTTGAGGGGGAGTTAGCGGGTGGGGGAGAAGGCGAATCAGGTGGAGCAGGCGGATTTGGAAAATTGTGCGTACCTCTAGAAAATTCCTTGCTGCGCCGCTGACTTTGAATCGTTTCTGATTTTAAACATCAAATAACTTTTACCAAGCACTTAGGAGGTGTCTGAATTTTCAGTCGCGTGCTATAACGTCTCTTTAGACCAGAAAATTTGATCCGCGCTACTGATCTCACTTCACGTTAGTCAATTTTAATTCAATGTATGGCTTTATCGGTACATACACTTAATTGGAAGGTGCATTTGAGACATGTCTCATTTTCACGAGTCTGCGTGCATGTGTTGTAGGGATGACTGAAACAAAGCGGTACCTTCGTCAGGTCCCCGGATGTTAGCTGTCCCAAAGTGACACCACATATCGGCCTTAGGATATTCTTTTGTCTTCATTTGCTGCTTTATGTTTTGAAGAGACTCCAAAGCGTCCACCATAAGCTGGGACAAATAGGGTGGGTCGACAGTACTAGAATTGGAGGACACCTAAACAGGACAAGTTTTATTTATTACAATTTAATGGCAATAAATTAAGTGATGGACATAACAATGATAAAAAAGGTTATAAGGACGATTTGTAAAAGAGTAACAGCGACCCTATGTAAAAGAAAAATCACCTTATTTAAAGTAGATTGTGAAATGTATATATGTAAAATATTAGGTAGGAAAGTAAGTAAGCCGCCTCCGTGTACTGATCTGTTGGACAAGTGGGCAGTAGCAAAATTAGATGTGTGGAGGCTATAGTACAACGTTAAATGGACTGGTTTTCTAGCCTTACAACCGCACTGGATTCTGCAGCTTGCCATCGAAAAGGCTGGCTGTTTTATCTTTTTTAGTACAGTAATTGTAATAAAAAGGATTAAAAACAGAGAGAGAGAAAAGCTAGGATGAATGTAACTCCTTGTACTCCTTTAAGAAATGACAACTTACATACGTGCAGTACACAAAAAATAGTTTAGACTGGGAAACTTAGCTAAAATGTGATATTAACAACGCATGGCAAAGTAACACAAAAAATGCTTGCAAACCTGTGGCCCATCGTGATCAGACGGTATAAGCCTGTACTGAGTGTCCCAACCTGGATGTACCGTACGATCCTTTTTCGCCAAGCTCTTCAGTTTAACTTCACAATCCTCAGGGAGATTCCAGTCATCAATGTAGACACAGGGCTTGACGAATTCGTTTTCTAAACCTCTGATTATTGCTCCAGCCTAGAGACAAATTTTGAGCGCTGTTTCTTGCAAACTGTTTTACTAGCTGCTATCTTCTATGGTGTGAATAGATTGAAGGCCTGAGTTCACCTCTAACTACTTGCCCGAGATATAAATTTTTCTAAATAAGCGTAATTAAGGTATTCCAATGTACTTACTATTGCTGCTTTAATGTGCAGTCTGGCCTGTTCCTTCTGTTTGTCGGTGCCACTGACTATGTACACTTCACGATCTTTGCGAATCAGTTTTGCTCCTGTCTTCGTGCTGATGAAATTGAGGTTGTATCCCCCTGAGCCCATGACTAATCCCTTGAATTCGCGTGGAATGTCTACTAATTCTCCGGGGGGAGCGTTTTCTTCCGATTTTCTCCTCTGCATTTGTGCCAGAGAACAAATTAAAGCGTAAACTGTTTATGAGTGTTATTTTAAATACTTTCTGCAAAGCTTAAATGTACCCATATGTATAAATAGTCGTTAAGTCAGTGGGCTAATCCTAACAGCTTGTACGTACGTATTCGCAGATTGATGATTTTTCTCTCCCATGATAAGTCAAAGGAACGGTACGTTTTTAAAGGCATTAAACCCTCATAAACTCGGGAAGTATAAAACTACACCGGGACGAATCTGAACGATAAAAGCAAGTACCTTGAACGGCGGCATTGAGGAACTTACAAGACCGGTACAACTTTAGATGGGTCTTCTTACATGAAACTAGTCTGGCAGAGACCCTTATCTACAATGGCAGAAGCAAGTATTAGCAGTGAGAGTGATCTTACGTCTTACTGGTTTCGGGTTCCCACCGGTCTCATGTAATCAGGGCCGGATGTTTGCCGTAAAAGACAATTTTAGCTGACAGTTCACTCGCCCCATGTAAGGTAATCAGGGACAGTCTTGGATTCTGGATTCCACCTTGTGGATTGCGGATTCCAGTTACTGGATTCCGGACTCCTCCTCAGTAGAACATGGATTCCGGATTCCTTGAGCTGGGTTACGGATTTCAAAGCCTAGGATTCCCAATTCCACAAGCGCATATGTTTTGGATTCCGGAATGCCGATTACCTTACATGCATGGGGTGACTGTGTTCTCACCAATCTCTGTTCTCTGGTTTGTGTTCTCGCCGGTCTCAACAAAAGATCTCTTTAGCTTGCATGTTTTTTTGTTCCAATACAGGTCATTTGATAATACTCTAGAGGAATGTTTCTTTCAAATTTCGTCTCATCCACGTGTATATCTACGCATAATTTATGAAAACACTAGGAACTCTATTGGGAAAGCAAAACACAAGCCAAAGAGGTCCATTAAGGCCTGATGTTACAACTCACCACTATTTCTCTGATACATTGTTTAGCATGTTGTCTTTGTTCTTCTGTTCCGCTGGCCAGGTACACATTACCATCTTTACGTATCAAATCTGCTCCTGTTTGACTGCTTATCTGTCTGAGATTCTCTCCTCTTTTACCTATCACAAAGCCTTTGCATTCACTTGGAATTTGGACCAATTCAAAAGTCTGAGCTATCTCTGATTTCTTGATCTGTAATTGGTGCTGTAGAGGAAAGTACGAAGGTAATTGTTTTGCGTCCTCACGTCTACCCTATTAAACCCGGAAGTATGATATTTCTGCACAGTGCTAATCCATAACGTTCAAAGAGAAGCTGACAATTGAAAGATTAATGATCAATATTGCACTTCACAAAAAGCGAAATGTTTTGCTTCAGTCAGTCTAAGTTGTAAATCTGCATCCTTCCATTTGTCCTGTAAATAGCTGGTTTTTAACTTTGTTTTTTTATGACGACTTTTAACGAAGTGGATCCAGAGTTTCGTTATCTCTGTCTTTTATATAATACTGATTTCTAGACTTGTACTGATCTTGTGATTTGATAAATCATACTCAATTTTTATTTTCGCAATGAAAGGAAATGGTCAATCTATTTGACACAGAAATAATATTCTTACTATGTTATCATTACACATTGCACTTACCACTTTCTCTAATATAAGCCTCTTAGCATATTCTCTTTGTCCAGCATCACCTTTGACTAAAAACCCATCGTCCTGCCTTCGCGGTGATGTGATCTTCGCGCCTGATGACTTCATGATCTCTTTAATAGTACACCCATCCTTCCCGATGACGTAACCTTTCAGATCATTTGGGACGGTCACAAATTCACCCTTTGTTGCCGCTCCATTTTGTTGGAGACGATTGTAAGCTACTCTGTGAAGGATGAGAAGTCATGATCATCACTGACCTCAGTGCAGCCTTTTGTCAGACTGAGAGATCAACTGCCATCAAGACCCTTTCATCTACCGGCTTACAGTTGTGTTTTCAACCCAACCAATATTTAAGGAAATATCAGCAATCGACACCTCAATTACGCTAGGTGACCTAAACGGTAATGACCGAGTCAACTCGAGTCATTCTTGTAATTTATATTCATCTATAGTATATTGAAGACCAGTCATTCAGTTACGGTGTATACTGAAGAGAGAGAACTTTGCCGCAATAACAGCGCTATCTGCAGACAGATAAAGCTTTTAATGTGCAAACTTACAAAAAATTAGCAAAGTTGTAATAAAGTTGTAGACAGGATTGATGGTTTAAGGTTTTATTTGTGCCTCGACAAGAATAAACTAATTTTAGATATGCGCTTGAGTGTCCAGCTCTGATTGAAGCCGTCATAAAAAAAGTTTTTTCCTAGAAATTATTACTCGGCATTTCAATGCTTCAGCTATACGCTTTAAGAGCTTACTTTTAATCAAAACTGCACTTTGTTGACATCGTTGTTTCATATTTATATTCAGTGTAAGTCTATTCGGGAGTGTAACGATGACTGCAGACTGTTTCAGAGACATCTTTTCAGATCAAGTAGTCGTTGAAATAGGTCTGGATAGTACTTTGATGAGAAAAAATCGAGGCTATTTTGTCAGTCTGTCATAGAAAGGGTTAGATCTAATAAATACTGAAAAGTAAGCTCAATGCATATGAATCCTGAAATTTGGTATCAGCTTTTAAAAGCCTTACCCTCCTCTTCCACCGTTCGATCGCTGTCCACGGCTCCCCATGCCTTACCACAGTAAATCCTTTCAGATATCACATTTTACCTTCTGTGAAATTATTTCATTTATGGTTCGATTCTGATAAAATCTTAGCAAATGTTCGATCAACGAACACAATACCGGAAGTACTTCCGGGAAAAAGCTTGTCACCAGTCCCTCGGAGACACTTCTAGATCTGTTTCCTCATTTAAAACAACGCATGTCCGTTTCAGTCGCTGAGCACCTCACTCCTCCCTCTCCCCCCGAAAACATTTGTTTGTGTGTGTGAAAGCAAGAAAATTATACACTTTCAGACGTTCGCGTAAAACGTATGCTTTTCTCGGCCTTCATAAAAGAAACTGTTTTTACCAATTATCAAAATTCTGAAGAACAGCATAGTTAAAATTTCGTTCATTTGAGTGGATGCTAATTCAGTTAAAACTCTACAAAATGTTTGTTTTTGTTTTTATTAAAATGGAAGATCTTATCTAATCATACATGTAATTATCTTTTGCTTTGTGCACTTGCTTTAGCCTCTAAACTAGAGACCCAAATGCTGAGGAAATGAGGAACACCTTTTCTCAACCACAAGACGCAACTCCTCTTTTACTTTTCTTTACAATGTGTCGGCTATAACAGGAAGCTCACAATCACACAAAACTTTATAAAGATCTGCTACAGTCAAATGACGCTGATTTGCCATATAACCAATTAGAGCATCAGCTGGGTTCAGGGTGCGGTTGTCAAGAAAACGAATTTTTTCTTGATCTAAACCCAGTCTCTCAGCAACCAGCTTCCACTCGTCTCCTCCTGCAACACAAAAAATATAAGGGCTCTGTCAAATTAGAAAAATCCGTCATATCAGGAGCCATAATCGGGATAGGAGACCCTAACTGGATACCTCTTCCATTAATGCAAAATGGGCTATTTTTAGCACAAATTACGCCGTCTCGGGTGACACGCGCGCGCATTTTTGCGAGGGCTATGTGCAAATGATACACAAACAAAATGGCGTCGGAAATTACCAACGTAAGAGATGAGTAAATTCCATTTCTGTCTGAGTTTGAGGCAAGACCTGAATATACGGACTGTGAATGCGATTTTGTTGATGTTAATCACCGTAGTGAGTGTTTTTGACAAAGACGGAAAGTGACAAAAAAAATGTGGGAGATGTCGTGCGATGAATATCCCGTTCGGACGAAACAAAAAAAAAATGCGGGGAAAAGGAGGGCAGAAAGTTAACAACAACAACAACAAAAATTATGGCTAATTTTCTTCAAATATATCTTTCAATTCACGATACAAGAATTTTCCCATTAACATTATCCTTGATAGCGTGGCGCAGTGGTCTAAGAGCCGAACGTGTAGATGGTCCAGGTACGATTCTCGACTAAGATCTTTTTTTCTTTGTTGATGATTTTTTTTTCGTTTTTGCTTTTATTTATTTATTTTTTTTGTTTTTAGGATACCACATTGTTCTCTTTTGGCTTGCTTACCTTTTTTCTTACTGCTGGCTAATTACATCTTCTCGAGGTTTTTGCGATAAACATTTTATATAACATTGGCTCATTCTTCCATTGTGAATGTATTGTATATCGAGATATGAAGCACTAAGAAGGTTCAGAGAGCCCTTAAAAAAGCTGCAAGATGATCGCCCCGCATCCCCTGAAATTCCACACGAGAGCCGCACAAATTTGCGAGTTCGCGCACGAGTTTGAGGCGTTGAGGGTGGCGCAGTTCGTTGTAAAAATAGCACAATAATATATCTATCTCGATGGAACCGCGAGGACCCCGCGCTTGCGGTTATACATGCGATTATGGCTCCTGATCATATGCATGCATGTATGTATACCAAACACTTTCACCGATGCCTTAAAAAAAACATAAACTCTTCATAGGCCATGAGAGAAAAATTAATCCGGAAATTGTATTCTGATCCCTTGGTTAATCGACCTAAAAGAAGGCCGCCCCAGTTCTCATTTGCTGGACCTTATATTGTCATATTTGAAATGAGGAGGCATATCAGTCCAACAGATATATATTAGGATATTTAAATTTCAATTCACACTGAGTGAGTAGGTGAATCAGTAAAAACATTGAATTTTGGTCATACCACACAAGGCGATGGTAAGCTTTCTTGCCACTGAATGAGGAATTTTTCGCACGTCAAGACTGTCTTTCATCAAAGGACCTAATGGCAAACAAGCACATTTAACATTACGACATATCCTGGTGCACTGGGGGTTAAGATAAATAAGAGATTTGAGGAAAGGTCAAACGACAAATAATTGGTAAAAGTATCTCGGTGGCCTATTACTCTACAAGCTTCCACAGAAGTAATTTAATTAATTGTTACTTCATACAGATCTTGACGCCAAAGTTCGAAAACATATTTGGTTACAGTGCCTTTTTCCTCAGTGATTTATAAACGAGGCAAACCCTAGACTCACCCGTTGTTCCTGCAGGTGTTATGTCTCTTAACTGCTTGATAACATCGGACCTGTCTGAGCATTTAGCCTGCCTAGCCAAACAACGAATCTTCCGTTTGGTCTGGATATCTGGCTTTTTCAGAGCGGACTCATCCAGCTGAAGGGCTTCTTTAAACTGGAAAACAACTTCCTTGGAATTACAAGATCTCGACATAAGTGACTTCAAAACATCCTCAGGAAGAGCCACCGATTTCTCTCCATTTCCTACGAAACGGAATGCGATTAAAGAAGGTTATATAGGTAGTGAGGTTTAAGTATCTATGATACTAAGATGCATGTATTTATCGGTGGATGCTTCAGCTCTTTGCTGAACAATATGAAGTAGGAAGGCCCATCGACGGTCTTATAAGGCTCTGTTCACACTAATGCATTTTCGTTTGAAAACGCATACATTTCGATGTGTTTAGGCCTTCCGTTCACACTAATACCCTGCACATGTGCGTTTTAGATAATATATATAAATTAAAAATATGTTGCCTTATACATAGAATGAGAAATGAAACTGATAGCATTCCAGATATTTTCCTTGATGTCCTAACTCCAGCATCGCGTATACACAATAATAATACAAGATTTGTCAGTAATCTGAATTATTTTAGGCCAAGAGTATCCACCAACTTAGGTAAGACAACCTTTAAATTCTCCGCTCCAAAAATCTAGGAGACTTTACCGCCTGGTCTCAAGTGTCTGCCATATCATAAGTTAAAGAAAGAATGGAAGTCCTATCTTCTAACCAACCAAATCTGACCTTGCTTATATGTTCTATCACTGGTATTATCTGAGATTTTATTTCCTCTCTTTACTGCTGCCGATTATCTGAACATGACGGTGTCCAACAAGAAAGCTCTTGCAACTTTGGACACTGTACACAAATGAACTTAATGTCTTTTAGTTGATTATTATTTATCAGCTACTTTATTTTCCCTACGTACGCTTGTGTAAATATCTTATGTAGTGTGAAAGAATTGAATTGAATTGAATTTTCATGGGAAACGAATCGATTTGAACACGCTCATGCAAGAAGCTTATGCTTTCGTTTTCATAACGTGTATTCAGACACGTGATTGCTAATCAACAATATATTGCGCTGGTTACCTATACCAAGAGGATTCCTACCGGAAATGTAAATTGTCATGCCGTTGTTTTACCATGAAAATGTCCTGTGATGGGAGCAGCATTTTGTAAAGCCTTTTGGTAATTTAATTCTTGAGAAAACAATATCTTTCTTTATTCTAGGTTTACTATTCTCAGACTCGAAAAAGGAATCTTTAACGTGAAATATCAAATTTCCAGTTGGAAGGGTAACTTGGACGAGGTCCTCTTCATTTTTTCCCTTTTGCATGCGGTTAAATTAGTAAGATTTCATTTTTTGGATTACTACCTTAAACTATCCTTTTATTAAAGCACAATTGTTGTTCGTATAGACCTACCTTCATCATTCCACACAAGCCTTTCATCAGGTCCGCAGTGTACCTGTTGGAGATTTATGAGAGAAATTCATTGCTTTCTGTGCTTCAAAACCATCAAAACGACACTTTTGCCCTCTTAAGTATAAAGTTGACGTCCCCGAATTCTACGTTGCCCAGTATGCTGGCAAAAATTAGTAGCCTGCTGAAACTGAACGTTGATGAGAAACAATTTTCTTGAATCATATATAATTATATATTTGCTGTTTATGTGGACTGTAATGCAATGTCAAGAAACGATAGCACATGAATTCGCACGACCACTTGATGGCAACGGTCACTCTGCGTTGTCAATTCTATCCTTAGCCGTGTTAAGGTTTCTCAAAACCTTCTCTACCAAGACAACAGTAGAATTACACTTTTACTGCCAAAGGAGGAGGACTACCGCCCTACAGACAGTTGTTTAAGCCGGCAAATAGGGACAACAGACACTTTTAACTTAAGTATGGGCACGAGCCATACTTGGTAAGGGCCACTTGGACAAACAGCAGTGAGAGGAAGCCGCGTCTTGGTGTAGCTCAACCTCAACAATGTTATGTGGCCCGAGTTAAACGCTTTTATAAAGAGTCAACCTCGCCGATCTGCGCACGTACTGCTTCGTTGCTATGTAACTCTATGCAATAGACTTAGTATCGATAAAACTTATACCGTATGTCTCTAATGGTCATTTGATGATTATGCGTAATAGGGTCACCCAGAAAATGAAGATAGGGTTCCCCTGTATCTTAAAGTTACTTACATACTGCTCTTCTGAGGGAAACCACGGAGCGAACTGCATCACCTGAATACTGGAATTATTGGCGAAGGCTGATCTGGAGCAAACCAGGTCTTTTTTGGAGCGGAACAACTCGGCAAGTGTCAGGAAGTGAAGGCACTGCTCTTCTTTGCAGTATTGTATGTTATGAGCCTGACAGTATTCAACAGCTCCTCGCTTGCAGCAGACTGTACAGGTGACAGTCATTTCATACTTCATACTTCTTAACCAGAAGAACTCATTGCGCATGCACTCAAGCATCAATCCCAACTGCTCACTCACAGCTCGACAACAGGTTAACCCAGCAGTGTCTTCAGGGTGCAAGTCTTCGGACTGTGATAGCTGCGACGACACACTCTCAGCCGATCCAAGGCTACAATTTCCTCCGTGAACTACAATTTCGACTGTTGAAGAGTGGCAAATCAAAATAACCGAGTAATCATCTCTAATGGTAAAAAACCTGGCAAAATTACGAAACAAATGAGGATTCCCTGGTTTCCACAGTTTTTCTTTGCCCCATTGGAAGAACTGAATTACCAGACGCGGGAAAAAACCTAGAGGGACTTGACCATTCTCGAATTTGATAAAAAGAGACGGAAACTTTGCGGAGGCAATCAACTGAGACATTTTCGCCGGTGGGGGCAACTTTAACATGGAAGGTACTAGGTAGCTCTTGCCGTTTAAAGGATCTGATGGCCAAGGGCATAGCAAGCAAAATTTATTCATTATTTCGATAAGACTGTCGCACGTTTCTTTTTTGTTAAACAAGCGACCCCATACATGTTCTAGAAGTTTCTCATCCAGAATTCCGTCCCGTTCCAGCTTACACCAAAGCTTCAAGTAGTTGTTTTCTCTAGCGTCATGAGGTTTGATAGTTATCACCTTTTTGAAAACGTCAATTAACCACCGCGGATTCAAGACTACCATTTTGTTCAATTCTTCAGTGTCTTTAAAATGAATTATGCTTCTCAAATCATGTAAATAGTCCATTAAAGTGTTAAACTGGCCGTCATCAACAATGTTACAAGCGTTTCGTCCAAGAACTCTAGCGGTCTCCAACGTGATGCATTTGTATCCCTTTTCCTTCGCTAGTTTAAGGACCTTCTCGAATTTCAGCCACTTGACTGGAATGACTTCGTCTATGTGAGGTAGAATTTTAGCGACAGCAAGCACCTCCTGCCGCAGACGTACAATTTCTGGGCATTCGGAGTTATTGACCTTCAGGCTTGTGTTGTCCACGACGAACACGTCATGCAGGTGGCCACCATATGGCTTGTTCTTCAGAAACCCAAAGATCTCGTGGGCTACTTTTTTTGGATTACGACCATCGTAAGGTGTGTCTGCATGAGTGCACACTAAGAAGACGGGTGGCAGCGTTTCTGGTAGATGGTCTGATTGAGGGCTAGCATCACTTTCACAGCTTGTGAGTGAGGCCACAGACATCATCCAGAAATCAAGATAATCCAAATTAGTTTTGAGACCGCAATTTTCTAGGACTTCTTTGTAAACACCTTGCTTTACAACAGGCTTGGCTATGCCTTCTGGATTTAAGCTGAGATCGTACACTAAGCAATAAATTGCTCTTCTGGTGAGGAAAAGTGGGTGGGTCACATAGTAAACGGATTGTCCAGCAAAATCCCAAAACGTTGAGTAGATGTCTTCTCTCCCATCATTCAGATCACCCCGCAGAAATGATTCAGCTACAGTTGCTACCTCTTCAGGAACAGCTGAGGATGGGAAGTTAAGGTCTTCATTTTTTTTTTCTGTTGGATGAGATACATGTGATATATTTTGCCTAGGGGTGGGTGCTGTATTTTCGGATGTTTGAATATGCTCAGAACTTGTTGGCTGCTCGGCATAATGGTGTTCTCGTGGTACGTCATTTGTTTCTATATCAATGCTATCCTGACTTTCCTCTGCATTCGTCGCAATCTCTGTGTTTTTTCCTGTCTCCTTTAAACTAGCCACAATTTGTTCCGTCATAGTCAAAGCCATGTGGTAGTCAAAGGAAATCATTGTGTCCAAATCCTCGTCCTGAGTTTTCTCTCCTGTCTTCCATGTCTCAGTGGATACACTGAAATACGAAGGATCGACCTCTATTCCAACAGTGCTGTCTTCATTTGGGTCGAAACAAATCCCTTTCAACGACTTCTTTAAGCTTGTTTTTCCTGCCCGATCTTGTCCAATAAGCATTATTGGAACCCTCTTAACTGAAGTCTTCCCACCTTCAAGGGCTTTTTTATAGGCTTCCAAAGCAGATGGACCCCTTGCAAGAATCTCCGGTGGAGCTAAGGGACAGAAAAAATATTTCACTGAATTTACCAGATTATTTATACGTTTAAAAGACAAAAACACGAATTCCTCATCGTATATTACAACTCCAACAAGGCCAAGGCTAACTTGCACATTCACTAGCTTAGTATCACGATAAATACTCGAGGTATATAGTAGGTAATCTGTTCCCAAGGCCTTATTATTCCGCGGGGCCAAAGCGTTTCGGGTCACGTGGTCTATGCGAAAATGTAAGGCCGTTTGCCGCCCGTTCGCCTCGCATATGTCACCGAAGTGAATTGACCGATAGCGACTGGTAAAACGCCGAACAGGGACTAGGTAAGTTAATCTGTTAGATACTAGTGGTGATTTGTTAAGGTCTCTTTACCAGACACAAATACTCTCGTCTTGTGGTCAATTAGATGGTGATAAGGAAGAGGCGGAAAAGACGATGTTGTTTGAACTTGAACTCAACATTCAATTTGTCACTAGCCTGCAAGCAAGCTCTCCTATTTGGGTAAGCGAAGTGAGCCTCGCGAGAACGCGCGAGCGAGGGGGCCGAGGAAAGGAGAGCTTGCAACCATCTCTCATAAATTTTCATTTCCACCCCGGAAACCCCGGGACTCCACAAAGCGTGAAAACTGTCACCGCAAACGTGCCGCAGATTAGAAAAGTGACAACCGACAGGCGAGGACGCGTAGAATTATTTATTTATTTATAAATCGCTTTCGCAACAGCATCAAAGCAATGTTTTTATATGTCTTCTTTCCACGGGGACATCGAACTTCAACGTGTCCGCTCGGATAAGAACTCACTAATTTGATTCTCGTTTCGTTTACTTTTGAAAAGTCATTCCTACTGCAGTGTAGAAGACTACTCCCCATCGCAATCACCAACAAAAACATCATATATTTGTCCGTCTGGAACTGGAGAATAGCGTTTTCCTGCACTTGGTTCTCTTAAGCTTTACTCCAGTTGCTTCCAACTCTTTCTCTTTTCCTTCTTTACGGTCACGCTACACAGTTACACTGTCAAGTACATGTGTCTGAATTTTTCTACCCAGTAGAATTCAACCGGGCGAAGAAACCGATGTTGGAAAACAGCGCTTGAATCACTCTTCACTTTCACTCTCCCGGTTTTCAGAACTAAACAAGGTGCTTGACACAAACGAATACAACTCAGTGATGAAGGGTTTTCATTTTCCTTCCACAAGAACTACAAACTCGATCCGACTTATCCTCGGCTCGCAATATTCTCTTTACGAGAATTACATCAAACGAGCCCGTCTGCTTTGAGGGCTGAAACAAGTTCTCGGTACCAATCTGATCCCCCGAGAACCAAATTTGACACACAGACGAAGCGGGTGCCAGCTTAGCCTGTTATCAATCAACTTTGATTTCCGGAACGTCATTTTTCAGCCAATGGTATTTCCCTTCGTCTGGGCGAAGTACAAATGAAAATTTGTAAGGGATGGTTGCAAGCTCTCCTTTCGCCGGCCCCTCGCGGCTTCGCCGCTCGCTCGCGCGTTCTCGCGAGACTCGCTTCACTCGCCCAAATAGGAGAGCTTGCTCGCAGGCTAATTTGTCACTTGTTAATGTACTAAGTTTTGACTAATGTGTTTGATAGAGTTAACGTACTTGTTTTTCTCAGTTCAACCATGTTCATTTCATAGAAGACATGCCCTTGCACTTCCATAACGAACTCTAGAAACTCAGGTAGCTTCCTTACTATGGCCTCTGGTTCCCACGGCACTCCTCTACTTAGTGCCAAATCCCACTCCTCGCAGTGTAGATGTACATCAGTCTACAAAAAAAACACAATTTTGTTCTTTCACCACACAACTTCATTCTTTCAATACATAGTAAGACATGGACATCATCGCTGATCCTAGCAGTATGCAGGACGCATGTTAAATATGAACCTAGTATATGGCTTCGCTCTCCATGAGTTCTCCGTAGCTCGAGTGGATAGAGCGCCCGCCAGGTGTTTGGGAGGTCATAGGTTCGAATCCTGTCAGGGACTTAGGTTTTTTCTTTGTCCCACGCTCGTGACATGCTGCCGATCATTTCATTTTCACACGGTTTCATTTGTTCAGCCTGATTCACATATGCCACCGCCTACTTTCAGTTTCCGGTTGTTTATGTTCCGCGATGTCCGAGCAGTATCTCAGATAGTACCAGCGTTTATTACGCCGCAGTTACTGGATTTTATGGGGCGGTTGTGCATGAGTTAACCAGTCTTTATTAGTATTTGGGATGATCTAAAAAGGGTCCTTCAGTGGCCTCTACTATGCCGCTATAATTGCGTCTAGATTTTCAATGCCTTTTGTCCTTCACTGGGTTCTCCCACTACTGGCATGTGTAATCTAACTGTTTTAAGAACGTAAAGTTGATTCAGGTTTTCTATTTTGAACTTAGCACAAAGAGAGACATCTGTATTTACTGGTCACAAAGAATCAAAATTAGGATCAAATGCCTTTGAAATAGGCAAACTTTCGCGTTGGTAGAAGTCCGTTGAAGTTCCATCAATCAAAGGATTTAAATCGCGAGAGTGGTAGGATGGGCAATTTATATTTCCCTCTCCAGTTGACTATAATTATCCGATATTAACTTAAAATACCGATTCTCTGGTGTCTCCTCCCAAATTCCAGGTTAGTTCCTTGGAGAGGATGATTAGGAATCCTTGATCCGAGGTGTACTCGGTTCTGCGTGACCACCGCCTGTGTATAACACTAAAACCTTCTGGTAGCTCTTTCGCTGGAAGACACATTCCAAAAGCATCGTCTTGGCTCAAAGTCAGTCCAGACAGATATTGTAAAAGAACCTTTCGAACTTCCTCTTCTGGTGCAGGGTCTGTGGTCAGGGCGTTATCTGTGGAAAGATAAATATAAGCGACTTACATTTCTAAAAGGGCATAAGTAAATGGATAGATGAAAACTGGCCCTAACCTTTTCTTGAGGATAAATAAGAATCAAGGGTGTTTTTATTGCGGCTAATGACGAAGACTTAATCAGAACGGGCCAATCCTAATGGACCTTTTTAGCTAGTATGTTTCCATGTGATTTTCTCAAGGGAGTTTTGGGTTTTGTCTTTTCATAAATTATGCATACATATGCATATACATACATATGTATAGCACATTTGAAAGGAACAGCTCTCTGGGATACCATCATGTGGTCTGAAATGGGAAAACAAAATGTACAAGCAAAAACGTTGGTCCCAACTGTTTGAAAAACGGATGGTTATATAAAAAAAAAATCTCTCAGCGGATTATGCAAAGGGTCTTTCTCAAACGTAACCGTTGGACAACGGTTCTTCATTCTGTGGATAGCGTTATACAACTATTAACAACGGAACCAAAGTATTTTTGCTGTCGTAAGTAGTCATGAAATTACTACTCTTAACCAACATTTATAGAGACTATAGCGGTAATTTGTCTGATCGTCGGTAATTTGCAGATATACATGTACAACGATTGTGTAGTGTTTGCGATTTAACTGCTACTTAGGAACTACGTGAAAGTGGGCGATGCCAGTAGTGGCCTTGATACCATCATGATAAACTAATTTTTTCCATTATATGCGTTTAACGATTTCGTCGAAAAGGATAACCTTTCAAGGTAAATTCATTACTTCGTCCTCTGTACATTTGGCTCACTCCTTAAGCATACCCCAAGGTGCCCTTTATGTTCCTATTACGGTTCTTACGTGTTTCCCCTTAAGATTATGTTAGAAATAATTGAGCGTTCCCTCTCACCTGTTCGAGCGCGAATGGTGAATCTACAGTCAAATTCACAACCAGGGAACATAATGTCTGCCTGTAAATGCTTTACGGATTTTAGAACCAACCATCCTTTGCACCGTAAACGTGTTGCTTCATCTTCAAAATAAATCTCCTCCAGACGGTTTTTAAGGTCACTAGGAACGCTTTCCAACCCACTCTTGACTTTATAGTTCGAAACCCATACCTGCATGATAGACAAATGTGTTAAAAACTACATCAGATTCTTTAGGAGACCGTTGTTTTCAAGCTTGTAATGAAATAACTTGTTTATCTGCAAGGTAGAGGGTTATATTTGAAACCAAACAGGTATATAAGCGGCAGTCACGTTATATTTTGGTCTCTATCTACTATTATTATTATTATTATTATTATTATTATTATTATTATTATTATTATTATTATTATTATTATTATCTCTTTTATCACAGTCTTTGCTGGTGTTCTTTTTGTGCATCTGCCGGGCGCAAACCATGCACCTAGAGCGTCAGTCACTCAAGTCAATCATTCTGTTCATACACTGAGCACCTTTCTGACGATTCGCGCAGATCCCAGCATGCAGATCTTTTGAATCTCTGTCATAGTAGCTCTCTCTGATACTTTCTTGATGTTTTAATTATGATTATGATTATGATTATTACTATTATTATTATTATTATTATTATTATTATTATTAATGGGAAAGGAGTGCTTGATGCATCATAGCCGTTTAGCACAGCTAATTTCCATCAAAAAAGGGGAGCAGTATGCCAAAACCAATCTCACGGATCAGAACCAGAAACTCATTCGCACTCTTGGGTTCTGCGTTAGTTTGTCTTAGAGGCTCTAGGACAGGAAGAGTGCCATGTGACATTAAGATAAAATGTTGATATTGACGTCGAAGTCATTGGAGGAGCCATCCAATAGGACTATTGATGTGTTTCCTTACTTTTAAATGTTTTTTTTTATTGATCTCTTAATCTTAAGTTACGTCTTTTTATCGGGAAATTGTTACAGAAAATAAACAGCAATAGATTCATATCTCGCCTCATGGATCAGAAACTTATCCGTATTATTGATGTTTATGTCATCCACTGGGACTTTTGACTTGTGATTTCTTGAAATTTTAATTGCAAAGGGGTTTTGCCGGAATTTTGTATCGATATTGAAGTTTTCTTTTTAAGAATATTTTACAGAAGTTTTGTGTGCAGCTTTTTATAAGTACAGTGAAATAAACTATTATTAGAGCATATTATTATTATTATTATTATTATTACTATCATTTAATTTCAGTGTTTGTCTGTAGAAAAAACAGATATAACTGTAAAGAAATTTTCTTTCACGACGTTTTTTACTCAGTCCATAAGCTTGTTAAACCGACAATATACAATCGCTCCTTTTTATTAGTACACGAACGGTTTATAGAGAAGATAAGTAGTGAAATTGGCTACGTGATTTTTGTGGTACACAACGTCCTGGAGTAACAGAGAGCAATTCTAAGGCCAGGAAGACAAAGGAAAGAGAAAGCTTTATAGAAGACATTTTCTGGGAAGAATGGCACTTTCAGTTTGAAAACAAATATTAATTAACTGTTTACAGATTAGAATACTCCCCATTAGGGACGGAGCATTAGAAAAGTGATGGGGGGGGGGTGGGGAAAAAAACAAAAAAAAATTCATGCAAGGGAAAATTCCAAGAAAAAAAATTCATTCAAAGAAGAAGGTAAAGAAAAAAAATTCATGCAGAAGGAAGGTCAATTGTGACTTTTTCAAAAGGTCTGAGTTTCTTTCAGAAAGTCTGATTTTCAGAAATCAACAATATTACCAAGGACAATATGAATAAAGAAAAATCACTTTCTTCTTATTGAAAGGAGACAATTAGAACTTTGTTTTTGTTTTAAATTGCAGCTAATGTACCTACAACACACACTGTATACTGTATTATAATAAAATTAATAAAATAAAATTTGTAATAAATAAATATTATGGTAGCTTTGTAAATAATCTATAAAAATTAATTATTTGTGCCCACAATAAAAATTAGAGGATGGGTCTTGCCGCCTTGAATAAGAATTCTATAATACAATGAAAAAAAGTATTCACACGTAGTAGTAAGTGTTAAAACTTTAACTGTCAACGACATAAACAGCAACACTGCCACCGGTACTTTTAACAAAAATTAAGAACCACAAAGTATGGTTTTCATTGGTGAATGGAGTATGGCATCATTATGATGGGCTGTGGGAGAGGAATTCCGGAGGGCAGGGACTGAAAAAATGCACAGGGAAGCCGTCCACTCCAAGTTGCTTCCCCCTCTCTCACTGAGTGTACATTTTCGAAAAGATTTTGCATTAAAGTGGCCTGTATCCTTTGATCTGTTGTGAGTGTAGAATAATTTATAAAGCCGAAAACATAGATAATGAATTTCACTGTTCAAAAAAAGCAATATTTGTCTGAAAAAAAAGTCGTGCAGAGGAGTTCACCTGAAAAAAAAATTCCTCCACAAGCAGTGAGCGAAAAAAAAAATTCGTGCAACCCCCCCCCCCCATCACTTTTCTAATGGTCCGTCCCTTAAAAGTCTTGTAACAACTTGAGTTAATGTTTTACCCTCTTAGTATTACCTTACATCGGACTTGATGAAAACATGGTGTTATGATTGTCATATCGTATCTTGCAAAATATGGAACATCCTCGACAGATCTTTCCTTATATTTTCCTTTAAAGATTCTTTCGGTAAGTTCCACTCCTTCTATAAACGCCAGTTTCCAAAACTGTCCCACAGATGTTGACTGAAACTTTCCAATCACCTCGTCAATGGTCCATTCTCTTCCTTCAACTTTCTCTAAGAATATTAGCATTTTTGTTAACAAGGAAAAAAATTTTGTTCGTTTGTTTACAAATTTATTATAAGATCTATCAAGAGCAGTATTAAACACAAGACAGAAAATTAAGCAAACAAGGGAACAAAATACAATTTAAGAAAACAAATTAAATCCGGTTTCAGCAAGGAAAATTTCTAATAATGACAGCAAAAGCGCGCGAGATATGTTTGGGATAAGATATCACCGCAGTCTTCTCTATATTTGATAACCAGCTCCTCAAGGACTAGGACTTTTAAGTTTTGTGTCGCGTCCGGAATTAAATGGAAACCCTGTTTACGCACATACCGGTTTTTCACAAAAATGCAGTCAGTACTGACTCTTCGCTAGTCTTCTCTTATCATTTGTAAGCGGTCACGGGGCGGTCGCGGACTATTACAGCGTCTCCGCGAAGGGGACAAGAAGGAGAGAGGGAAAAGGATCCATCTTCCTCTCGCGCATATTCCACCCGCTTCCCTTGTTAACATTTAATAAAGAAACAAAAGAGTTGACTGGGGACGAGTCAAACTGACTATATACCTTCACGATGGACACGGATATTGAACCTTCCAAAGTGGCACCACATATCGGCCTTTGGTTTCTCGGCTCCTAATGAGTGATTGATCTTCTTCAAAGTCATCAAGACATCTTTCATGAGTAGTCGCTTGTAGTCTAAGTAGCTATAGCTCTGAGAGTTGGACGATTCCTGATAAAAATAATATTAAGATTCGAAATCGCTAAACTCATCACATGAAACAACCGTGAGCACTGTCTAGTAAACTTCCTTCAGTGCGCCTTAAAGAACACGATACTCGTCTAGGATTAGTAGTGATGAGGCCACCATAACCATCAAATATATCTTTCAAAGCAGATTACAATTGCAGATAATTCAACAACTAGCCACTCCTGGACTTAACATGACTTTTCCGATGAAATTCTTGAGTTTATTTGAATTTCGTATCTACTGTGATATGTACCTGCGCATAAGTTGTTAATGCTAATTATGCCTTTTGTAATTAATCAATCAATCAATCAATCATTTATTTTAACACGTTTCGTCAAAGAGCTAAAAAACTCGTTCAAAATACGAACGTGTATAAATAAAATCTATAATAACTACAGCTATATAATATTATTCAATTTTAAAAACAACTCAATAAATATATACATATAAAAAACTTGGTAATAAAAACATAAAATATAAAAAGCTAAAACCGACTAAAAAGTCACATACTAAAAACTATAATTCTCGTTCTAAGACAGTTAAAGGCTACAATCGTGCACTATAAGACGCGCTCTAAAAAGCTACAGTCGTGCAATTTACTTCTGAAGTCATTAGCATCTCTTGAAAGACGCACTTGAGAAGGCAAACTGTTCCATAACTTAGCTAATGAATAAGTGAAAGAGTTCTTCTTAAATTTAAGATTAAAGTTAGGTAACTCCAAATTCAAGCCCTCGCCTCTTAGCCTATACGGTGTATGCCTGTATTTAAAAAGGCTTCCAATATAATTAATTGGTTGGACCTACATGTTTCCATTATATTCTACGAGAGTTGGTGGCAGGTATGCAACCTAACCCTAACCCTAATGGTCATAGCATGTTAATGACCTAACTTCTCCATTATTGGGTTCATAGTTAAAAAAAATATCAATGGTTCTCTATTCTTCCCTACAGTTGCACGAGTCGATACACTCAAATATCGTGAAACAAAGTTAGTAAGAGAAGCCGAGAGCACAGGCAAAGGCACTGATGACGATATCTCAGGTGCAAAGATCTCACAACGAATTAGAATCCCCCCCCCCCGCCTTCACCTCACTTAGTCAAATATACTGGCCTTACCTGTGTTTCATAAACTTGGGCTGGTTTAAGTCGGAATTGTGAATGCGATATCACGGTGGTACCCTCTTCTTTATTTTGCACTTGTTTCAGCTTCACTTTGTTGCCGGGAAGATTGAAGCCATCGATGTAACGGCTGACTTTGTTAGAATCACGTTCAATGCCCCTCATTTTGCCAGCAGACTAAAACAATATACACATTTGGGAGTCAAAGAAGGAGCTACTTCTACTAAAATAGTTCTATTATCTTCTGTAAAAGGAGATATTGAAACCCGATGAGATTAAATCACTTCACTTTAGTTTCCTGGGATAGTATTCTTGATCACTGGGTTCAGTAGACATGAATTATCTGAAAATGTGCCGTGAAACTGGGTTTAATGTACATGCTTAATTCCTGCAACTTAACTTTACATGTAACTCATTCTAGTGTACTAGAAGGCAAACCATTGAAAGTGTTCCTACCACTGCGTTGCCAATTAGTGCTCTTGCGTTCTTCCTTTGATCGTGATTTCCTAACTTTATGTAAACTTCCCCATCCTTGTAGCTGTGAATGACTTTTGCTCCTGTCTGGGCGCTTATTTCTCGAAGTTTAGCACCATCTGTCCCCATCACCAATCCTTTGTACTCGCCAGGAATTTTCACTAGCTCCCACAGTGTGAACTGAACACCCTCCTGATAATTAAAAACAAAAACCGCAGATTCTGAATTAAACAACACAAA
>NC_133214.1:21103993-21193993 GCF_958299795.1 Porites lutea | reverse complement strand
GATTTTCAGTGATTTTCTCTTTTCAGTGACATGACTCCCCAGTTCGTAGGGGAAGTCGTTCCATTTTTTTCCCTAATGAGTGTTGCCCATACATCTGGGTTCAATTTTCATGGGGGAACAAGTGGAAAAATTCAGAGAGATATTGCCGAACGTTTTTGCACAAATAAAGCGATGCTATTTTCAACGCCCTACCTTAAAAGTCGGTTGTCCATTGTTTTTTCAATGCAAATCACTGCCGATTCTCTCCAGAGAGTTTGTGGCTTTCATGTTCTTGTGACTGTCTTTGTCAATATTCGATCAAGACTATTTTCTAGACTTTCTGAAATAAGTGAAAACCTGAGGCACAACTAAAAGTTACGAAACAAATGCCCAAAGTGTACATAAGCCATTCGAGAAGAAATAAAGTTCTATATGATTATGAACTCTTTAAAAGATAGAGCGTTGACAAGTCGAGATAAGCCTTTGGAAAAACAAAAGCAAAACCCATAGTTCTGCTATTTTAAACGGTTTACTTGATTTAAATCCTGTGAATGTTGAGGCGTTGATTACTGAAATATTCAAGAAACTACTTCCTGCCCTAAGCTGCAAATCTGCGCGCAAAATCAATCCAGATTATTTATATTTTATGTTAATACATAATTGTCACTATCCTTGTTGGTTTTGGTAAACACAGGCTCATTGCAATGCCTTGCTGATAGGCATTATAGAAAAGAGAAGTGATAGCCGCTGATTTAGCTTGGCATACTTTTTTATTAATTATTATTAATTATTATATGGAGTCCATTATTAGAGACGGGCAGAGGAACTTTGTTTATTTTCCTCTTCCTGTAATTTAGTCGTTGGTAAAAAGAATGGTTATTGCCAAAGGAAAAGTTAGAGACAAGTAATAAAGTGTTGATGGGCACCCAATATCAAAAAATAACGTCTTTTTCTGATGTTCATCACCAAATTAAACCAATCACCTAAACTTGAATTGCAAAATAGGAAAGTAAATTTGTCTTGCTTATAAGGTTGATGTTGGCGTACACGAGTAACATCAAAAGTAAATCTGTAAATCATAACTGTATTTTAATGTTAGCGAAAGTAGCAATCCACTTTAATATAGGTAATTTACAGATCGCAACGGCCTTGGTTTGCAAGCCCTGTTACCAAGAAATTAACTCTCTCCCTCTTGGGGCCTCTTCATATGAGCCCGGTTGACCGGGCTGACTCGGTTACCGGGATGAATTTTGCTTTGGGTTCATATGAGAAATTTTAGCCCGGTTTCCGAGATGAGAAAAGGTCAAAGATCCTGGGTACGAGTTCCGGCGCCAAATTTGGGAAACAAAGCAAACATAGCGAAACACAAAAATTTTAACTTTTGGGCCAATCTTAGCATCGGTAACTCTTAAAGCTGTATCACTGCAGTTAAATGGGATACTTATGATGTGGAAAACACAGCAGGCAATGCAAGACGATGCCATCCGGACCGCCAGAATTCATCCCGCCGTTCATCCCGGTAACCGGGATGAAGTGTTCATATGGCAAAATTTCCAGCCCGCTTACCGAGATCTCGGTTGGAAAAACCGAGATCTCGGGAACCAAGCCAGCCCGCCCTCTCATATGAACACATCGAAAATTTTACAAAGGATTTAGAGGTGAGGCGAGATCTCGGAAACCGGCCCAGCCGGTCAACCGGGCTCATATGAAGAGGCCTTAGACAATTTTATTTGTCACTCCAACGTTTGAATCTGCGGACGAAATCCTGTGGTGCTATACCATTCAAATAAACTCTCTTTTACTGAACTTTTGCGTGGAAAAATTTATTTTTTACGGGATCGGTTTTCAAAAAGAATTTTGGCCACTTTTAGGAGTGGAGAGTTAAAAGGGTTAAAACTGCTCTTAATTAATGATTACATAACTCTTCACTGTTATCAACTTTACTCAGGCGAAACAGAGGATAAAGTCTACTTACACTAATGTATTTGTATCTGTTGGTATCTCATCATTTTGAAACGTTCTCTCTAAATGTCATTGATATAATGCGCTCTTTAAATATATTCGCTGCAGTGTTAAATTTTGGGCTTCATCTGCCTCTTGACTGTTAATCAATAAAAGATTCATTCGTGGATAACACTCTTCATAGGTTAAATATAAAAAAGACACACAACACCGCAACAAACACTGAACTACCTGGTGGATTTCATCAGAGAGTTCTGGGTGGATAGCCAGTTGAACGCACAAATGGCTTTCTCTTTTTTGTGGTCAAAATTTGTCTCTTCATTTCTGATAAAATGTTCCAAAGCGTTTGCCTGTCCGTCTTGATGGTGTCTGTTCCAACGTAATTGGCCAGGAGACGAGAAGCGTCTTTGATAAGTCTTACATGGATTTATTGTGACACTCGTATTTTCAGCCAGGCTGAGTCGATTTGTCAGCCTCGTCTTATCAATCGCTGCCAGATCCCTTTGCCCATTTAGCAAGCTCTGTTTTAGTCCGTCTTTTAATGGAGGAAGCTTGATTTCATTTTGTGACATGCTGGTACCCTGTGAGCTCAACTCGCTGTTACCTTTTACTATTCCTTGATTGCTACTGCAAGGTGAAGTCAACACAGGTTCCCATGTTACTTCCAATTTAGCTGGAGCGGTTATTCGCCTCCGCTCCAAGCTTGGCCTTCTTGTGTAAACACGAGGAGCTGGCGTTGATGCTCTTCGAACTAAAAGCCTTTTTCTGTTTATTTGTAACTCGTCTGTTTTGTTATCCATTTTTGTATCGTTATTGGAGAACCATAAGGACCCATAAGGACTGTGACTCTAGCTACAGGTGGAAGAAATCAGCGGGGTTCAAAAAGTCAATTAAAGCCGGTAGCCACTGAAGAGTTGTGTAAATAAGCCGAATTTCCTGAATTGTCTTCTTAAACGAACGCTATTGTGATTGATATGAATGTCACCTGCCAAAAGCGGAATTTATAACCTACAATGCACAGGCTTTAAGCACTTTTGAGTCTTTGGATGACAGGAAAATACACACTCGAGCTGTACGTTATTCCATATGGCTTTGAGACATGCATTTAGCTTTCAGACCTGCGTCGTTAGCATGTTTTCATTTTCCGAAATCGACTGAAGTGCATGACATATCACGCACATTTCACGTGCTAAGAACAATGCAGGTCTCCGTTGCTATCAGTAGAGGAAGGGTGGGAAAAGCAGAATGTATAAATCTCGACTGAAATTCGTCCAAAATTCAACCATCTTTTCTATTTTATACATGTTAGCTTTCCTTTTAAGGTTCCATTTTTGCGGTAACCGATACTCCTAAGCATAAAGTAAAAGCGAGCAAGGTAGTTTGTTGGTTGTACATTTGAAAATCAAACTTTTTTCTCTTTGGTTTGTTGATGGTTGTTTGTTTGGTTGGTTGGTTTTCCTATAGAATCTTTTATCTTGACTGGGTTGCAACATAGTTTTGAGTTTGATATGAACCTAGTATCGTAACCAAAGGAAAAATAGGATTGAAGGGTCAAGTCTTTATGCGTTGCCCTCAAAGGTGAGGAGTAGGCGAAGTCCGCGGTTATATCTCAAAAAGTAAGCCACTATTGGAGCTGGAATGAAAGCGACTTCCTCTCGTCAGAGACCACTGGGTTAGACATTTTGTGTGGCCGCTTTTCGGAGGTTCCACACTTTCAGTTATGGGTAAAATTAAGTGAAGTAACGTACGCCTACACCCAATAATGAAACAGCCCATGCTATATTTGCAGTATATAAGTTGTGCTTCAATTTTATCCTTGGTTTTAATTCTCTTTCCCTTTGTTAAGGGTAAGTAAGGCAGAGAGTAGGTAGGTGGCCTTAGGGTTTTACGCTTGTCTGCTTTACGATGACCGTCTTTGTTAACTGCCCTCTGCCTCGGACAAATAATTTACGAAAGATTTAAACCGTGGTGGCCTTTTCCAACTTGTTCAAGGCGTGGTGTAATTTAATAAATATCAAGACAAACAAACGTAGAAACAAGACTTACTGTGAGCAAAATGGGCCTTTTTAAGATTTTTTCGTTTTGTCTACCTGTTAACATTAGAAAATAACAAAAACCTTGGTGCTATTTTAGTGTGTAATACTTTTAATTAATTTTAGCTCCTCTAAAAATTACTCCCTTATTACCCCTGGGCATTCACAGTTCGTAACATCTGATGTCAACTGACTCCAGCACGACATGTTTTGACATTTCGTTTGTTTTAAGTCTTGGTTGTTATTCACATTGCATACCTCACTTTGCATGTGGAACGAGGCATCGTGGACTTTGCTTTGCCCGCCTAAATGACCGTAAATTGATTGTTGAATAGGAAAAAGTGCCAGTTTGTGTTAAGATTGGGAGAAAAATCACATGAAATCATCCATAATGAAACGCTACTGTAAAAATAGCCTTATATACCTTCTCCTCCTGTTTTTGTCTCTGAGGTCAGTAAACAAGTTAAGCCTAAAAATGAAACCATACCTCTACTTGATTCGACATAGCTCTATTGTAATAGCGTAATTTCTGTAATTTATGATAATGAAATTTATCTTAACACTTAGACTTTACAGACGCATTAAGCTGTGGCATCCATATGTTTCAGTGATGTTTTGCCGTCCGCTCAACCAGTCTTAATTGAGTTATAAATGCTTCATAGCTTAACTGTTATTGCAGACTCTCAAGATTAGTAAAAGCTTTTTTTTTGTCATATTCGTCGACCCAAACATGTAAAACCTCGTTGACTAAAAAAACCTTTAGCCATGCTGTCATGAGCAAAGGTATTTCGTATACTGATGCACGTGCCCCAAGGTATGGTGGGCTCACAGGTTAAATCGACTTGTCCTTAGAATTGCAAAGTTGTCCCATTTGGTTTATTATGGCTTGGATTGTAATTTGTCAATTTTAAAACCCCCATGACTTTGATCAACAGTGAGTTATTTTAGCGATAGACACATTGTTTTCTTACTACCGTTGTCGCTTCACACATTAGATGGCTTCGTCAGCTTCAACACGTTTACACGATGACCCAGTCATCATAACGCGATGCGAAATCAAGAAGTCATCCTGGTATGAAACTCGCGCGGGTATGAGTTTTCTCCTGTAAACACCCCCTTACTAAACGCGCCGTCAGATACCCCCTACATATACTTTTCTGAAAGTAATTAATCAAATTAAATTTATTTTTTTTGCTCTGTTTTTCTCTTTAGAGTAAGAGCTATTTCCTAAGTCAAGGTCGTGAGTTACATGAGTGGGCATTAAACCCTTTTGAATGTTCAACAGCATTAATAACATTTCGCCCTGTGTGAATTTACCCATGGGTTTCAACCATGTTGGGGAGTATGGCTTGTACAGCATTGAGGGCACTTGCAGTTCACCTATGTGTACCCGAGTTGGAGTCCCACTCTTGTAGTCGTGTGAAGGTTGAGTTTGTTGCTTGCTCTCGTCCTTGGTCCGGGAGATTATTCCGCTCCGAGCA
The DNA here is from genome assembly GCF_958299795.1 of Porites lutea. NCBI lineage: Eukaryota > Metazoa > Cnidaria > Anthozoa > Scleractinia > Poritidae > Porites > Porites lutea. The sequence goes on along the minus strand of NC_133214.1, from coordinate 21,188,538 downwards.
CTTCGGATCCCCCCGGCCCCAACGTCGGAAGAATTACAAGGTAAAGGCACACACATGCAGAAATAACCTGTAGCCTGGAAAAGGGCCTTCCCGTTTTACTCGACCCTTCAACTCCCTATTGATCGGTTTTTGTCCGCATTTCTTGAAGAACAAATCGTTGTACTTCCTTTACGAACCTAAAAAACTCTGGAAGTTTCGCAGTTATTTGTTCAGGTTCCCATTCTCCGCTATTGAGTAACTCGTCCCACTCTCTACAGTGTAGATGAAGATCGGTCTGCAAGAAAATAACGGGAAAAAATAGTATTGGCCTACGCTCGCCCGCGAGAAGCCCGAGAGAGCGTAGCCCCATGTCTAAGAAAATGTGTTAATCTACCCATCCGATAAATTTTGGTGATCACGTGACCGTACGCCCGCCCGACCGTCCGTCCACACTACAGGCATACCAATGTAGACTAGCTTAATCAACAGGAATGGCAACCCAAATGCAACTCGAGGATATTTCGCCGGGAAATCGAATAGCCACCCGCGTCTTGTGAAGCAGAGACGACCAAAGAGTCAATAAATACGAAAACGGAAAGCGGAAATTGTTTCTGTGTCCGTATATTAAGCGAGAAAACGAATGCCAAATTTCAAAAGAATTGTAAAAACTGGTAAAATTCTGAAAATTTCATGTGTAAGATGTCATTTTGTGAAATTTGGCATTATTTTCTCGGGCTCCCACAAGAAATAGTTATTGGGGTTATTACAGATAACTCATTACATCTATAGCCCTTAAAAAAAAGGCTGACACCTCCCTTAGACGGACAGTTAAGGTGACGTTACACGAGACGATTCGCAACGACGATTTTTAGCGCAACACAGCGTTGCAACAACATTGTTGCGACATTGTTACGAATGGTCACAAAATTGTTCCAACATTGCAGCGCTGTGTTGTGCTAAAAATCGTCGTTGCGAATCGTCTCGTGTAACATCACCTTAAGTACCGGTCCAAACAATGTGTTACCTATAGAGAGTTGATCTTAGTGCGAAATTGAGTGTATGCTCTATTAAATTCATACCGATTCTCTCGAGTCTTCCGTTGATATATCGCTACGCCAAGAGCTCTCCTTAGAAAAAATAACTGCAAATCCTGGATAAATTTCGTAAAGAGATCGTTCGGACCGTCGTTTGTGGATCAAGTGAAATCCTTCAGGTGGATCTCTCTCTGGGAGGCAAATTTCAAGACCATTTTCTTCTGTCAAGGTCAGTCTGCTCAAATATCCCGATAACGCTTGTGTCGACTCTTTATCCGGTACATAATCTGCCAGGAGTGCACTTTCTAAGGATAGAAGAAAATGAAGTCAAAGCTTTAGTAATTACCAACACTCTGTAAACGGTCATTAAAGGGGTGAACAGGACAGCTTGCGGAGCGGAAACTTAGGGACCCAATTACCACACGGGGTGACGTTACGTCCATTCATTTATGATGTCGGGTGGTTTGTCCGCCAGCCTGATAAGGCACGGCAACCAGCAGATTTTGTCGAGAGGAAAGGTGGCTACTACTTATGTTTACGCTCGTTACTCAAAAGCTGAAAATATCCAAAACGTAATCCCAAATTACGCTGTGAGTGATTTAAAAAAATCCCAGGAGAGTAATTTGGGTCTAGATACGTAGTTCTCCTCATAAAATGTCACTCTTAGAGTCAGTTTAGCCCCCAAAGTACTAATTTTGAAACCCTTACGTCCACAATTAAATCCGACATTTTCAACCACAAAAATTTCGATTGCCATTTCTACTATTCTACTAGTCTACTATTCTGCCACTCTTTAATGTGTTTTAATTGAAGTCATACCCATTCGGCCACGAATAGTGAGCCTACAATCAAACTCGCAACCGGGAAACAAAATATCTGCTTGCAGATATTTTCTAGATGGAAGCACCAGCCATCCTCTACACCTTGATCTCGTAGCCTCGTCTTTAAAATGTATTTCTTCCAGGATGTTCTTCACATCACTGTAAGGAATTGGAATTTCTTCCAATTTTTTACCAGTGTTGTTTCTTGTGATCCAAACCTGTGAAAGAAGAGCAAGGTCTAGCCGGTTAAGGACGTTCGGATAGCAGGGTCGGCGCAAAAAAGGTGAGCCGTCCAGTTTTGCGCCACTCTCCATTATCTGAACGCCTGGAGAGAATAGGCTAAGAAAGGCCTGAATTGAGGATCTTCTCTTGCGTTACTAGCAATCTCATTGACCAGTTGGAGGCAAAAACGGGACGGGAATGTTAACAGCGGAAATCATTTCAGACAAGATTTACAAGAAAAAGGAAGACTCCCGCTGGGCACTAAATATAAGCTAACATTTTCCAGAAGCATTCTATTTCCGTGTTTCCGATTGGGCACAAGAGCTCCTTCGACCCGTTATCCTCACGAAGATGTCATTAACAGTTACTAGAGGGAACTAGTCCTGTCTTTCAAATATGATTTCATCTCCGAGTATGCAGTCCTAATTATCTCTAAAGGTGGATAGTTAGCAGATCCTAATAACCAAATGACAGCTAGTAGTGGGAGGTGGCTCTGTCGTACCCTTTTTTAAATTCCCAATCTTCCGGTCGATAAATTAAAATTCTTACTTGACTCCGAGGCTTTAGGGACAAAATTGCAAATTTTTGACGACTCCACTGTCTCGCAATTCCCAGAAAAGACTTGAGCACAAAGAAACCAAATACAGAAATATGACCAGAAGGCCTCGGAGTCGTGTTAGAATTTCAATATATCGAACTTGGGCTATTGAATATCAACACTGGCTCCCCTTAGTCGCTCCTATAAGAGAAGCACTAGGTTGAGTAGAGTAGGCAGTAGTTACAATATTAGAGGACGATGGTGAAAGTCGGTGTTTGAGCTTAGTGTCTACTAACATGTGGGTTCAACACCATCCAACAATGATGGTCACGTAGTTACTATCATCGCCTGACCAATAGCTCAATCGAACACTCGACTGATGAAGACGACATCATCCAACACTGTTGGCTGGTTTTGAATCCGTTAAAATGTGAGAACATCTTCAAACTAGGAGATAAAGTGCATCCAGCATGCTGCATCCATCTGTGTTGGATGATAAGCAGGTGGAATATGATTGTGATGGACAGTGTAGCCCTGAATAGGACTGACTGTTGTTAACAGTGACTGACGTTTTGACAACCTGTCTGGTAGTCATTTTCAGAGTCAAAGTGAGTTGTTACCTGTATCACGTCAGTTGATGGTATTTCACTGTTTTAATGTTGGATGATGTTAGACGAACATGTTGAAAGCGTTTAATGGCGGCCTTACCTTGAATCTTATTTGATTACCACGTGGCGTTAAAAATGCCAAGTCAAATCTTGCCACATAGTCAACATATTCTTCCGGAGTGCTTTCGCAGTCACTGATTCTTTCCAAGATGTTTTCATCTAGATCAACTCCTTCCTTGAATGAAGTTCTCCAGAGATGTTCTCCATTGTCGATTTGAAACTTTTTTCTTACATCTTCGATAGTCCACTCTCCTTCCTCAGCTTCCTCTGAGACAGTAATAAAGTATGTCGATTTGAATATAGTGCATGCTGCAGATTCCAGCCTTATTTGTGTCGTGAACGTGGCGCTTCCTTACTTTAAAAGCCATTAAATTTTGGATTGTTTCTAATTTAAAACATCTTGCCTCGAAAGGTCACTGGAAACGAGCAAAGAGCCCCTGTTTGTTTAGACAAGAACTTTTGCTCCAAGGGGTATCTATCGATCTATATCTTTGGGCGTGCATGCAACTCGTCAGAATTGGGAGGGGAAGTCGCAATCTCATGGGCTTACGAGCGCGTGGGCATGACTGAAAGAAAGTACTACCTTCGTCAGGTCCCCGGATGATAGCTCTTCCAAAATGACACCACATGTCGGCCTTAAGGTACTCTTCTGTCGTCATTTGTTCCTTTATTTTTTTAAGAGACTCCAAAGCGTCAGCGACAAGTTGGGACAGATAGGGTGGGTCCTCAGTAGAATTGGAGACCTTGACAAAAGGCAGGTAGGTCGGCTTTAATAAACACACGTTACAGTAACGTTGTACAAAAGTTGTTATCAGTGCTGTAAGAAACGAAACCACCTCAGTGTCCTGTTCCTTTGGACAAGTGAGGCTAAGTACGGAGGGAAATTTTTGGTTTGCTAGCTATGCAACCACAGTGAGTTATAGCCATTGAAAAGACAGGCTGTTTTATCGATTATCAGTACAGTAGCTGTAATAAAAGGATTTTAAAAGCGATAAAACAGATAGAGAGAAGGAAGCTAGGCATAACGTGAGGAATCTAACTCCTTTGTCCCTTGGGAATAGCACATGACATGACATCTTTTGAGAACCGGTAATAACTCAAGGTTACACGTGCACTACACATTTTACACTGGGTTACGTGGCTAAAATGTGATCATCTTAACGTAGCTTGGGGAAGTAAGAACAAAAAATTCTTGCAAACCTGTGGCTCAATGTGATCAGACAGTATTAGCCTGAACTGTTTATCCCAACCTGGATGTACCATACGATCTTCTTTCACCAACTTCTTCAGTTTAACTTCACAGTCCTCAGGGAGATTCCAGCCATCAATGTAGACACGAGGTTTGGCGAACTCATTTTCTGAACCCCTGAGTCTTGCTCCAGCCTAGAGACAAATTTTGAGCGCTGTTTAGTGTATGTGTTAAACTAGCCGCTATTGCATAGTGTGAATGGATTGAAGAGGTGGTTGGCTGTGTATGGCTGAGGTTCCAGGTTCGAGCCCCTCTGAGTAGCACTTTGCTTCTCAATGTTTACGTCAAATTTCATTCAAAGAACTAACACCTACCTTAAACATAATGGATTCGTCTATTGCCAATGCTGTCAAGAATATAATAACAGGAAATCAACCTATTTCAGTATACTTACTATAGCTACTTTAATGTACAGTCTGGCCTGCTCCTTCTGTTCGTCGGTGCCACTTACTATGTACACCTCACCATCTTTGCGAATCAATTTTGCTCCTGTCTTAGTGCTGATAAAACTGAGATTGTCTCCCCCTTTACCCATGACTAATCCCTTGAATGCGCTTGGAATGTCCACAAATTCACCAGGTGGAGCGTTTTCTTCTGATTTCCTCCTCTGCGTTTATGCCAGGAAAAACAAAACAGTGAACCTTTTATTAGTCTTGTTTTACCTGCTGTCAACGAAGACTATAAATAACCAGTTGTATACAGACAGTCGTTTTGAAGGCTAAACCTAGCAACAATTGTACTTACGTATTGGTCCGTATTCGCAGATGGATGATTTTTGTGGCAAAAGTTAATTATTTTAATGAAACATATATATATATTTTGTTAAGGCTGTTAAGGCCTCATGAACTCGGTCCTTTAGATGGGCCTTTGTACATAACACCACTTTGGCAAATAATCTCAAAACCCATATCTTCAGTTAGCAGAAGCAGGCATTAGCACTGAGATTGATCTCACGCCAGTCTTACTGGTATGTGTTCTCACCGGTCTCATGTAATCAGGGCCTGATAATTGCCGTATAAGATAATTTGAGCAGATGACTCACCACCATTTCTATGATACATTTTTTCGCATGTTGCCTTTGTTCTTCTGTTCCGCTGGCCAGGTACACATTACCATCTTTACGTATCAAATTTGCTCCTGTTTGACTGCTGATCTGTCTCAGGTTCTCTCCTCCTCTACCTATCACAAAGCCTTTGCATTCACTTGGAATTTCGACCAATTCAAGAGTCGGAGCTATCTCAGATTTCTTGACCTGTAATTCGTGCTGTAGAGGAAAGAGCAAGGGAAATTATTTGACTTCCTCACCCCGGAAGTAAGTAAATTTGTTAATACGCGTGCACCTATTATAAATCTATAGTATTAAAAAAAAATTAACTGTATTTATTATGTGTCTCCAAATGACAGGAAAAATGTTTAATTTATTTGATGGCTTATTATGAGCACAATGGAAAGACTAACGGTTCATGCAAGCAAAACCCTATACAAACAACAAACACTGAATCACCCTAAATCCATAATATTTGTTATTATGTTATTATTACACACCGCACTTACTGCTTTCTCTAATATGAGCCTTTTAGCACATTCTCTTTGTCCAGCATCCCCCCGGACAAAAAATCCTTCGTTATTTCTTCGCGGCGATGTGATCAGTGCGCCTGAAGACTTCATGATCTCTTTAATCGAACACCCATCTTTCCCGATGACGTAACCTTTCAGATCTTTCCGCACTTTCACAAATTCTGTCTCTGTTGCCGCTTCATTGTGCTGGAGACGATTGTAAGCCGTTCTGTAAAGGACAGAATAATCAGTGAATCGTCAATCCCACTATCTCAGTCCAATCTGCCCACTCTTAAGTCAGGTTGTACGACTTACTGCAAACGGACGACCACTTACCTAGAAAGCGTTTCTCTCAGTGTGTTCCTTTAAGAAAAGTTTGCACTACACATTGTTTTAGAACTTCTTCATGCTAAGACCCACTACAACGGAGTCTTTTAGAGAGATTACTGGATCGAAATGACCGTGCATGCAACTGATCGATAGATATCTGGACAGCGAGTGCCAAATGCAGCCCAATAAATCTAAGACCACGGATCCCGGTAATCGAACTGCACTTCACTACCCAGCTGTAGCTCTGGGATGAATAAACACAACAACACTTCCCCAAGCATGAATTTTGAAATATCGAAATTGGTCGATTGCTTGGTTGCAAGACTCTACTAGTCAACCCACACATTCTTCGGCAAGTTCTAGATTCAAAAACAGAATTTCTCCAAGTGTCAATCGGCCTCAAATTATAATTCTGCATGTCGTTGTTAGATACGCATAGGCAGTGTTTACTATAAGATGTCAAGCTATGACTCAGCCACTTCCTGCATCGGCACTGAGATCTAAGACCGTCTTGTCACGGTGTGTTTAAGAATACCAAAAGCAAGCTGTCAAGGATACCTTATATCACAACAGCAGCACCATTTGGAAACATTAAAACTGTTAAAGAGCAATTAGGTCACAAACGATCAAACGGTCAGTACTAGACAGGATGAGGTTCAGACGTTCTGTGTCTTGACAAAATTCAACCAGCTGCATGATAATAGTCAAGAGCGTTCTGTTACGTTTAAAACCCTAAAGAAGGGGTTTTACCGAGAAATTGTTTCTCGCTTTTTCTAGTCATAAGTTCACGGCTATGAAGTGCCTTTAAACGACACTTAGAAAATAATTACTTTGTTTACATCGTGTAACATATGCATGTACGATAAAGTTGTTGAAAGCGTGATAGCGACTGCCTGTTTAGACAATATCTTGTAATAAAGATTAAACAAATTTCGAAATGGGTCATTTCCCTCGATTTTAGTCCATCGAAGACGGGATTCGGTACATTCAAAAACAAAGAACACTCAACTGTTAAAGGCGTCATATTTTAAACGTGTATGTGGATCCTGAAATTCACTGTATATCAGCTTATAACTGGCTTACCCTTCCCTTCCATCTCTCGATCGCCGTCTATAAGATTCACGGCTGCTTCCCATGTCTTGCGACAGCAGATCCTTTCAGGAATCACATTTCTCTTTGTAATTCCAAAACTTATTTCTCTTTGAAGTCGATGGTGTTCTTATATTTGCAATCGACAAACATCGACAGCGGAAGTGCTTCCGGAAGTCGAAATAGCTTGTTACCAGGCTCCCTGGAACACGTCTGTTTCCTCATCACGGCGGGTGTCCATTTTCAGCCGCTGTACAACACCCCAACCCCGCCCCCCCCCCCCCAAACAAAAGTGATTGAATTTATTTCCTAAGGTTTTGCTTTATCATGATCATCATTATCGTCATCATAGCAAGGATAGACAAAGTTCATGTTTTAAATTAGCTGGCCCTCGTTCATCGGACCCAAATTTCGGATGAAATAAACTCTCAAGCCTGTCATCTGTCTACAACCAATAATGGAGATTTAAGGCACATGCCGGAAAAAAAGTTCTTTCGGCGCAAAGTTAATTTGAAAAGTTAATTTCTGTGGGTGTTAGGAGTTCTAAGTCAGGGCTAAAATCAGAGTGCGCGGATATTTTTTCATCAGAGCCTGATCTCTGGTTGTTACGCCATACTGACGAGCTCCAAAGAGGACGAAACAGCTGTCTATTGCTACAATAATCCCGCTCTGTTTTGAGTTCTTTCGGTGTCGTGTTGATGTCTTGCAGATTTAATTTTTACGTAGTAAGATCAGCATTGCAGTATTCTGCTTGCAGAATTTAATATGTCTTAATTTGATTGCCTTTTCCCATTTTCTCAGTGTGTGGGTGTGTGTGTGTGTGGGCGCGGGGGGGGGGGGGGGGGGCGTTGGTAGGTGTTCAGAAGGTCAGTGTTTTGTCCAACTCGTGTGAAACAAACCGGAGCTCAAACAGAGAACATTACATTAGGAGCATCTCAAAGCCATTTAATTTTAACTACTCATTAGCACTAACAGAAAACATGCTCGTTAGTTCTTATTTATGTATATTCCTTCGATGTTCCAGCTACTTCTTTTCAAGGCTGACTGCCGATGAACGCCTCACATTGGCCTCTGGCACACTATCACAGGGGCATCATTAAATCCCACTTCACAGGGCAAGTCGTTCCATTTTTTCGCCAGTGCGTCATTCCCATACATTTGGACACAATTTTCGCTACCCCCATGATTATTTGGTTCTCCGCCAGACCAGATCGAGTAGCTTCCTTCTGCTGGAGTGTTGTCAATCCAATAGAATTTTCCGTCGGACTTTCGTTCCATTCCAATCCATGCACCCCATTTTGTGAATGTGTTTTGGCTTTGTATCAAGTTGAAAATGAAGTCGTTTTGATTTTCTGACTTGATTATGGCCAGATCTCCCCCTAGACTCTGACAGTGTTGGCGAGCATCGCTCTGTTTCCCCGTCACGGTATCTTTGACGTAATAACAAGAGGATCCATCATTAAGCCATCCTTCTGGGCAGCCCGACTCCTCTACAAAGCACAAATACAGTAGTAACCTGTTACTTCAAAACAATCAAAAACCAACTGCTTTCATTGCTAATTCATGCTTAAAAGCCTGACGGAAAAAAGAATCAAGGCAGAATGTAAGACGCTACATTTTTTCCAAAAAAACAATTAAATAAACATCGATTTGCGAACGATATGCCGAAGGGTTTTTGTTTAACGTCGGTGACACGCCAACTGGAAATTTTAGCTGGATATCTGGCTAAAATCTGATTACACCGAAATTGCGTCCATAACTAAAAAAATGTGAAAGAAAATATCCGGATTTGTGTAGAAAGGGACTTAATCAGTGCACTGAAAATTAAAAAGATCTGTTTCAGCTCCAAAGTGTCAATTCAGCCCTGCTGGCCAAAGTTTGATTCAGCTGCTCCTGGAGCCGCTTTAGCCCAATTTATGGCCAAAAAAGCTATATAATCCAGCCCACGCTGGGGCCCATTTGATCGAGCCTTTGGGTTATCAAATCAGCCTTAGGTAATTGGACTCTATTGGCCCTAATTTAAGGGAGCCAAATAAGACTCAAACATAGGACTGTATTTTACTCACCGAAACGGCCCCATTTTTAGGACTAAAACAAATCTTTCTGATTTACAGTGTGAGCATTATCAATAAGGGGGTTCCAGGGCTAAAACAGCTATCTTAGTGATTTACAGTGTGAGCATAATCAGCTGAGGCCTATATCTTCTGCAACGGTTATTTCTTATTGCTTTCATTTTTGGTGCGCTGGTATTTCACAAAAACTGGTGATTTCATATTTTGGGTGAGAGGTAACTGAAATGGAATCCTCAATTGTAACATGATTACATGTAAAAAACATAGACACCCTATACTTAACCCCTGCGGTAGTTACATCCAAACGGCAGTTTCAGAACACTTTCTAAGCAATAGCCACTCTGTTTCCCATATCGGTTACTTATCCCAATTGAAACACTTAGATATGAACGCGATTGTCTTAGGAAAGCACGTGAGGCGCATGCGCACCTCATTTATAGGGCCAAAACCATCGAGCTTCTGGGAATGAACAAACGTGACGAACTATAATCATTACTGATGTAATCTTTATCTTTTCCTCGGTTTATTTTTCTTAGCAGCCACACCTTACCACGACATACCATGTAACTTCCGTTTATTACTTTACAGTAGTATATATTCTGTATATTCGTGGTTTCTCCTAATAAACCTGATGAAGACTGTTATTGGCCAGTCGAAATATTGTATACCTCACCCTTTATCACGTTGTTTGATCAGTCTTTGTATTAGTCTTTTTGACTTTAATTCTATCATTAAAAAAGAGACTTAGGGGCATTTGAAGAATGAATATATCTTGCATCAAAAGAGTAGTCTAGCCATTTGGTAATATAACAATAGTAAGCTTGTATAGCAACAACGAATGATAGTTTATTTAATATCCCACAGCCCACAAAAAATCCTGACAACGTGTACGAGTACAGTGAAAGTTCCTTAGTGGCACATTTGTAACCCTTTTGTCTTTTTTAAGTCGGTAAGCCACCATCAAGTTAAGTAGGCTCATTACTTTTGCGTGCGGTGGATGTAACATTTTGACCAGTTATTAACCTGTTGTGGGCTATGTCTTCAGTTGAAATTGTTACTGATGAATTTTTAGCTTCTAAGGGTGACATGTCAGGTTGCCTCGGTTTAGCTTTCCTTTTGTAGTTTTCTTTATCGCATTTAAAACATGCTTCAAAGTGACAAAACTACGTAGAACGAATTGCAATAACATTGTCATAGAAAAATGCTAAAAAAAAGGCTTTCTAGTAAATCCCTATTGGTTGGTGCATTCATTTGCAACATACGCGTACATCTGTAGGGGAATATAGAGTAGTAAATTCGAGACTTTGCTACGACTTTCAAAATTTGAGACCGAGACTCATAAGAATAAGCCTTTTCCCGAGACTCTGAGAGCCGAAAATTTCGAGATAATGCATGGTACAAATAAAGCTAAATAAAGTGACCGAAAACGCCAGTGGAAGCTAGCGAAATCCCACCAATATACTGATTCGCGTCAATTACGTAAGCTGTACACATGAAGCCTGAAAAATTCGACCCAAAAGAAAAAAACGACAAATCGGAGACTCCGAGAACCGTTGGCAAAAAAAATCGAGACAAGCGGGAAGCAAAAATCACCCAAAAACGAGGCTTCGAGACCCATCAAAAACGCTTCCGTGATTCGAGATCAGGCCAAAATTTTCCAAGATCCACATTTTTCAAGGTACCATTCTTTACCCCTACCTGTCGATCGCATTTCGATTGCTCGCTCTCAAGCCTGAAAAAGACGCTCGTGCTGCAAAAGAATGCAGCCTATACTGGTCTATTAGGAAGATTAATTAATTCCTCTTTGGCATTTTCCTTACTTGTTACTGTTCCTTCAAGCAAGTTTTATGACAACTTTATTACAATTATCGCCCTTTTAGGTCTATATAAATATTTTCAATGACCTACCCACCTACGCAAATGTCTTCAGAAGCTGAAAACAGTCCGTTAGGGCTCCACAGCAATAAACAGACCAGAGAAACCATTAACCTAAACATGATTTTCTCTCCAGCAGTGACTACAATAAGCTGTTCGCAGATCAAGCTTTGACTTACTAGTCTTCAGAGTAAATGTGAAAGAAAAAACGCATTGTCTATATTGATTAATTAGACTCTATAGTGGATTTCTCCAGCTGTAAAAACAACCTTAACGGAAAGTTGTCTTAACTTTAACGGAACGTTGTCTTAGCCAGTAAGGCTGAGAAAACATCATTAATAAATAACAGCTATCGACTCGTGCACTCTGTAGTCTCCCCGAAAAGAATATACTCTGATATGCATACGCACGTAAATTTTACGTGGGTAAATAATATCCAAACCATGGTTTCCAGGATAAACCTGGAGCGTTCTAAGAATTTCTCATAAAGGCGCATCATTTTTTTCTTAATTTGAAACTCGCTATATCACTTATCACTTTTACACCGTAACAAAAAATGTCACATACAATGATGTTTAACATCGACTATTTTTAAACATTGTAACTAACTCTGTACCTATCAATTTAGTTTTGTTGTGGAAACTCCGTCGAATCAAGAATGAAAATAATCTCTCTTCCAGGTTTTCGTGCGGAGAAATTAAAAATGTCCACTGTTTTTGTACTACTGGGACTGAAAAAAATTCATTGCTTTAAACCTAATATCTCAAAGAATATCTCAAAGAAACTTCCTTTTAAATATGAAATAAACCTTTTGAACTTGAAATTTTCATGGATGGCCAAATGTGAATAAGGATGATGATAAGACAGTGTAGATTCTGGATGCCACGCAGTGAATTCCGGATTCCCGGACTCTAAGTACCGGATCCCGGATTCCTTTGTCATTGGAACTTGGATTCCGGATTTCGACCAGTTGTAGCCAGTTCACCAACTGAGACATGAAGAAATTAATTGTGTCTTGCTTCACGGATATTATTTCTTCCTTGAAAACTCCGTCAGAGATTTACTGCTGACAGCAAACAATGGTGTGTCAAGTTGGTTGTGCAAGACATAACCACAAAAGTTCGATAATTTTCCCCCTCCAAGCAGCCCCGTCTTTTAAATGAGGGAAACTACCCCGGGGCTCTTTTAACTGGCTAAATTTAATATTTTGGTGGTGGCACCCTACAATTTTATAAGAAAATTTAAAGCACTCCACTATTAGTCAAACCACAAAACTGTGAGCCAGATGCTAAACAAATCCCTCTTTTGATGATAGATTCATTAACATTCTTTATGGTGGCAATCATGCTTTTAAGCACGATTCAAAAATTTTTATAAAGTGTTGTGTTTTTGTTTCTGGTGTACATATATTTCAGAAAATCAAATTCTTTTAGGGCAAAAGTACTAGAAAAAAAGGAAAAACAACCTCAGTTAAAAAAAAGAATCTAATTTCGACTTCAAAATTGTCAATTCAGCCTTGAACGAGTATGAATGAATTAGAAGGCAAATTTAGAGAAAAATTAACAATCGTCATTTTTCCCTCTCTTACAACTCAGCTACATTAAACACAAAAGCTTTGACACAATTAATTAGCATTTTATTTCAAGATCTGCTAGGAAACATTAATTTTTTCTTCTCTCCAGTTACTGTTGATTTGCCGAGTACGTAATCGAAAACGTGTACAACTTTGCAACGAACATACAACTGAACACTTTCCCGCGTTACTGACTAAACACATATTAAAGAAACGTTAGTGACAAGATTGCTGTGTTAGGTGGCTATAAAAGACATGAATTTGGTTTGAAAACTCGTACCCGTACTCATTCTCAATTTCTTGGTCATTTGGAACTGTTCATGACCCTAACGCTATAGGCACTTTGATATGGAAAGTGTACGGTGCCTTTAACTTTGAAATCAGTAAATAATAATGATAATAATAAAATTATTTTTTAGTTGAAAGACAATCAACAATTAATAATCTTATAAAAAAATACACACGGTCCGCAAAAACCACCATAGTAATATTTTCCAACGAGGTGAGGCACCCTGTTACATCCAGCAGAAGGGACGGAATTTGCAAACCGCGCCAGACTAAGTAATGTTATAATCTTCAACATGATTTCCATTCAGCACCAAATGAAAGAAAACAGAGTGCCGATCGATAAACGTTCTCGTCCAGAGTAAGGACAAATAATTCATTAACATTTATTTATCGGTGTACTGAAATTACAGCAATGAAATTTTAACTGTATAATAAAATACGCCAGGTGTGAATCCATTTTTCGTTGGCCAGACTTACTCGAAAAACACTTTAAATTTCCAATTACAAGAAAGAATCACAAATTCGGATCGCATTACCTCTTATGAATTAAGGAAGTTTTCGTGTGTCGTGAGGCAATGTTTGGGTTTGATAATGAATAAGTCTTCAGGTGTGAAAACACGTCTGACTGATTGTTGTTTCAGAACAGAGGCTGAAAAAACATAACTTTCAACCTAATATCTTAAAGATTATATCTCAAAGAAGTAACAACTACTGACAATCAAATTTGAATCTAGTTTTGTTTTTAGTATACGATATACCAAAACCTTTTGAACTGAAATCTTAGTGAATAGCCTAATGTGAATAAGACAGTGTTAGATTCTGGATTCTACGCTGTTGATTCCGAATACAGGTACTGAATCCCGGCTCCCTTTTCAGAGGAACTTAGATTCAGGATTCCGACCAGTTGTAGCTAATTCACTAACTGAGGTGTGAAGAAATTAATTGCGTCCTGCTTCACGGAGATTTTCTTTTTCTTTTTTTTGAAAACTCTGTCAGAGAATTACTGCTGACAGCAAACAATGGTATGTCAAGTTGTTAGTGCAAGACATAACCACACAGTTCCGATTATTTTCCTCTCCGAGCACACCTCTTTTTATATTAATAAGGGGTTTTAATAAAGGAGACAACCCCGGGACTTTTGAACTGACCAAATTTTCTTCGTATCACTCCTCTGTTCCAATGACCGCTTTCTCTAGCCGGCACTTACTTTCCTACTGGAAATTCTAGTGTAGTGTATATTTTTTACGGGTTGTGGGCGCTCTCCTCCACAGAAGTTCGTTTAGGTGTTATTGTATTTCCGCTGTGCGAAGTGAGTGGAGGCGCGAAAATTGAAAGATGCAACAAAATTTTGTGCTCAACCTCGCCATGCCCCTTTGAGCCTCTGTCGAGGAGACGGGACCGTGGGAATGGGCAGCGAAAACAACTCGTGTCGCACGAGGTACTTATGAGATCTGTCCCTGCCTCATGTGACCAGCAAAAGCTGAAACATGTATATTCTACTGACTCGTGTTTCCTTGGAGTGGAAGAAACAATTTTAATCTTCTATTATTTGCTTAACACTTGACAGACCCACAGAAAAGACGTAATATAGTTAGCATAACTAGGAAATTGAACTATTTATCTTGTCCCGTCCTTTAGCAGCTTCTGATTGCTAACCATTGCTGGACATGAGCTCTAGCTCAACCTGTTGAATTATAAACCAAAAAAAAAAAGATAAAGGATATACTGGGAAAACTGAGATCAGTTATTAAAGGTTAGTTCTAAGTTGCATTAATAATTGTCTCAATAGGATGGCCTTAGTTTCTTGGAGAACTCTGGAGTAAATGTGTAAACGAGAAAAAATCACTATCTGATTGTTAATTCCGGGATGCAGGACAGGTCAAACAACCTTACCTCTAGTTAATGACTCGGCCTTAACGAGTATCAAGGACTCGGAGAGACAAAGGCTTTATATTTATTACAAATTTATTAAACTTGAAGATACACAGATTTTTATGAACAGGTAATGGCATGGATTTGGCAACATACTGCACAAAAAGTGTCAGCAAAACTGAGTTTTCATTCAAGAATTATATTTGCAAAGATAACTTTATGACAAAACGGGAATTGTGAACAAGGGCTTAAACTCCTCACTAGTTTCTTGGTGCATTGTAGAATTATACCAAATTACCATGATCATTTGTTTTCCTTCGATTCTTTGTTTTAGCTGCGTTTCAGAACATCAATAGCCTTTTCCTAGTGTTTTTCTTTTTCTTTTTTTACGTTGCTTTTTCGTTAGTTTGTTTCTCTTTTTAGTATAGCTTTTTATAAACCTTTTTTAAAGAAACACAGAATGCGGAAACCCAATGCTAGTATGAGTACGTTACGTACCTACAACACCAGCAGAAACTGAAATTTTGTCCTTAATGCACTGGTATTTTTCCATGCAGAAAAATGGAGGGATGAAAAATGGATCTTTCAGCAACTTGAAGAAGTTTTCCTTTATGTTGTTCTGGACGTTAGCATCATGCGCGTCGCCATTGTAGGAGTAATAATGCATCCCGTTAAGTTTTTTAATCTCTGACGGACCAGCATTGACTGTGAGAAAAATAATACCCAGTTGTAGTTTTTGTTTTAATACAATCAAACCGCCAGTATGTAACCACCCAAAACAATAACGCAAACTTAGGGACGGACGATTAGAAAACGAAGTACGCCAATTAACACCAATTAACCCTAAAAAATATTCATGCTATGCCAAAACAAAACTCATACAAGGAATTTGATAACGCAAAAGAATTCCTGCGGCTCGAAAATTCCCCACCCCCCCCCCCCCCCCCGCCATAATTGTTCTAATGGTCAGTCCCTTACGGGAGATGGTTGCTTACGAGAACCCTGCTTCGAGAAGAGATTCGGACTGATCGTTTTCACGGAACTAATCGCCCCGTATCAGGGAGTCCGGATTCCGAAATCCGGGAAATTTCTGCTTGTGGAATCCGAAATGCGGGAAAATTTTCCTGTGGAATCAGGAATCCAGGGCTTTGGAATCTGGAACATGGCTTAAGGAATCCGGAATCCCTCTAACGATTGGAATCCAGGATCTAAGTTCCACTAACCGAGAATCCGGAATCTAGTACCTGGAGTCCGAAATCCACGGTGTGGAATCCAGAATCCAAGACTGGCCTGGATTCCCTTTCATGGGGCTAAACTAAGATCAGTAATTTATAAATTATTGCATGCAACTTTTAATTTACGATATGTACAGTTCCATGTTGTTATACTAGAAGTAGAAGTTCCTTATGAACTGTGTGCAGCACATTACATACAGTGAAGATAGATTATAAATCAAGTGGTCGATAAACCGTCATCCTCAGGAGGTCATAGGTTCGAATCCTGTTGGGGAATAAGATTTTTTTTCTTGGTCCCACGCTCCCGACATGCTGATTAAAACATCTTCACGACAATAAAATAGTTACTTAAGCAGTTAGGCCAGGAAAAAGGTCCGTTTAGTGAGATAAAAAAAAAACTCAGTTGGTGATAAACGAAGTTTTAAACATATGAAAAAAACTGACTAACTGAATGAAGCGTTGAATTGACGGCGACTGAGCTGCAGAGGGGAGTAAACAAAAAAATAATAAAAGACTTACAGGAGCAGTTAGGCCAGGGATTAGAATTTTTGTAACGTGGAAGCCACCCACTCCAGTAATTCCACTCCCCACCATCACATTTGTACAGCAGAGGGGGAGTATCTTCAAAGTCAGTTCCGCTGCTGCAGATTACTGCACAATACAAATAAAATTCTGATGTCATGCAGGCCAGGGCACCATTGCGTGGTGGAGGAAAAATCTGGCAAGTTTTTTCTGTGGAGAAAAAAATGAATAACTAAATAAACAAATCAAAGTCAAGTCAAGTTTGGTTAACCACATTTCCCCTCTGACTGTTAGAACACACATAGACGTAAAGTAACTACTACATAAACTAATTATGAAGAACCCCCCCCCCCTCCTGTTACAAAGTTTGCAAAGTGGTCAGTGTTGTGTTGGCCATATAGATCTGACAGTCAGGCTTATAGACATGCTAATTAGAGGTTATAGCCATATGCATAGACACGGATTTTATTATAACGGAAAGTCAGACTCCCACGTTCCAGTAGTCCTTGGACTCGTCTTTTCTACATGTTTGTACCTTCAGTTGGTAGTAAATACCTCATGCATATCGTCTCGCCGTGCATGTAACGATTTAATGGCAGAAAACTTTAGGGTATCAACAAACTCTGTACGTGTGTTGCGGCAATTAACAATGGGAAGAGTTTTAATTAATTTGCGCTAAACAGACTCAACTAAGTTGTTTAAGTATGGGGGGAAAGACTCGCCCAAACAATCGCTGCATATATTTATACGACTGCATGTATTTAGCGACTGACTGGATAACTAAGAGCGCAATATATGATGCGAGATTGGTATAGGGTGGAACTTCTTCCGATCTCTTAAGCAGCTTCTATGCATGAGGACTCTGCTCTCTGGCTTTCTCCTAACTGTCATCACCACCAGTAATCCCCCTACCTCATTATACGACTCACTTTTCAATATGATCCTGAATGTACAGTTTTTGTTTTCGTTACCAGACTGGTCCTCTGCGGTATATGTATTTTTATAGTTTCCAGGAACCCGAAATGTTGCTCCAGATTGAAGGCTGGAAGAGACAGGGAAGCACCCCCGAATTGTCAGAGAACACTGGAAAGTCCCAATTCACTCTTATCGAAGAAACTTTCTCTTCACGCACGATGTCCTTGGGGCATTTGCTAAAAGTTGGTGGCTCATTATCTATGAAAGAAAGCATTACAAAAGAAAATTTATAGCTTAAGATTTCTATCAGGGATTTCTTTTTATAACAGAGTACATTTTGCAGATAAGAAGACAGGAAGGGTACGTTCTCCATGCAATCCCTCCATCCTGTAATGCCGATGATTATTTTCCGCATCTCACATCCCGTTCATACTTTCACTCCCGAATCTCAATTTTCTGTAAAATCCTAAATACCAGCTTCCAGATAAGCAAGCAACTCCCAGATCCCGAGAAACCTATAGGAGACCCTCGACAAGGTTTAGCAGCTCCTTGACCCTTATGCGTACAATTATTCAATTCAAAACATGCACTGATGTATTCTTCACAATATTGTCTCTATACATTTCTTACTGCATTCGCCTGAGAATACAGCCGTCAACTCCTCGCTTCTCTCAGCTCGAGAAGCGCAGGATACTGTTGCATTGATGGAGAAAATATAGTTCTCTCTAGTTGGTTATCATTTCCAGTATTCTTAAGACCGTTATTTTTCAATAAAATCAGTGCCGCCATTATAAGGAGATATTTAATGACAATTTGTGTCGTAAGGGTGCAAAGGGCTTCGAGTCAGCTAGCCAGCGTACCAGGAGCATGAGGGATGTGTTCCTTACCTCTGATTTCAACGTCAAAGATACATTCACTGTTGACATTTCCAGCACTATCAGTGGCGATAATACGGACTTCAGTCTCGCCAATGGGAAATTCTTGAGAAGGCTGATGACTTGAGTCTACAGTTATCTTTGCATTGGGATCTACCATCTCAGAGTTGTCTGTCACCTTGGTGCTCCATAATACCTTTCCTGTTGCTTTTCCTTTGGTGGTAACTCCTCTTACTTTAGAAGGGGGACAAGACATTCTTGGAGGCTGGCGATCTATAAATGTACATTGATTTTAAAGTTCAGACTAAAACAAGTTGAAAGAAAAGTGGTAATTAATCTCATATGCTTATCTGTGTGTATTAAAAGCACCTACTTATTGAAAACTAGCACTAACTGGAAAATTGTAAGTGCGTTCGAATTTTAGCTGACAAAAGAGCCGACATTTCGCGAGGCCATCTAAGGAACGGGACCAGTAATTCCAAACAGATGCTGTGTCACTACACCAATCTGCTGATTGGTTGAAATTTTGCGTTAACCAATCACAAGCGTTACCCGAGCTGGGAAGTGATCAAAATAGAATTGCGCATTGAGTTTAGAGGGCGTTCTCCTAGCGTCGAACGCAAAAAACCCGAACAGGGAAAAGGAGAAAAAAAAAAGAAATACTCACCGACGCAATTAGGAACTTGAACGTTCCATGTACCATTATGCAGACACCCTAAATAAGCTTTAGTGTCATGTAGTTCATCATCAGTAAAATACCCGTCAGCACAGCGAAACCGACACATACTGTGAAATTTCATTGGCTGGGTGACACACTCTGGGGGTTGCACAGTTGCAAACTTGACAGGCGAAAGTTTAGGGCAGTAAATTGCTAAGAAAGAAAGCGGATAAAAATAAAGATAAATCCTCCCTCGCCAAGGGCATGAACTAATGAATTGAAAGCTGAACCACTCAGTGTATAATTCTAAAACCAACTCAGTTTTTTAACATCGTAGGTTGCCCGAAAGACAAACTGCATCAATTGCCCAAATTAAGTGGTATAGGTCGTTTTCACTAAGAAGTCACGTGACATCACTTTCATGAAAATAAAATTTAAATGATTTTACCTGCCAAAAACGTTTAGTGGGTTATATTTTAAGCAAAATAATAGTGATTTGGTTTTTCAAACCCGCACCATTTTGTTAAAATGGGTAAGTTCGTAGCTGGTCACGTAACCAGTGTGATTTTTAAACTAATGAATCACCTCTTTCTGAACACAAATTTGGCACTTAAATTTCGAGGAAAATGTTGAAAAGATGACGTGGTAACGTTTACAGCACATCTCAGCGTAACTATCAAGCTTTTAACAAGACACAAACAAAAAGTAGTTTTGGTTGCCATGTTGGAGGGCAAAAGTATGCCCTCCAACATGGCGGCCAAGACAAATCATTCTACGTCGTTGAAAAATCAAAGTGCCATAAAATATCTACGTTAAGTGCGTATCCTCTCAAATTTCGGGTGTAAGATAAGTTCTGTCAATTTCTGGCATTAGAGCAAGATTCCAGCTCGCGTCAGTCACGTGACCTCTCAATGCATGTGGCCTACCGGGAGTCACTTCTTCGTTGTTTGAGTAGACGCTTAGTGATCTTAAATTAAGGATGGATTTATTTGCAGCATTGACGCGTATAGCCGTATCATTTGCCCCGTGCATAGTTAATAAAGTGCAATGAAACCTGTTAGAATTCTTTGCTATATGCATTGTTGGCTTTTTTAGACTTCGGACCGTGAACAACGTTCAACAACATTCCTATCATTTTGAACTTACTGACCAATACAAACATCACATTTATTGCCAACGAGGCAACCGAGCTAAGAAGCGAAATTGCCTCGGCGGCATAATTATAACTCCACGCAAAGTAGGTAAAAACTCTCAAATTCTGCGTAACCCTCTAAAATTTGCATTTTTGACCATATTTGGGTGTAAGTAAGATTTCATATTTGGGTAGTGACGTCATTTCTTTGTATTTACAACTCATGGTCGAAATTGACCACTCCAGAAAATATCATAACATGGCATAATGCTCTTTGTTTGTCCCCCAAAAATTTTGCATAAGCATTGTCTTCAGTTTCTCTTGGGAGTCAAAATGGCCCCAAGAGAGATTGAAAACAGTGCTTATTCAAATTTTTGGGGTGACAAACAAAGAGCATTATGGTACGTTATGGTATTTTCTGGAGTGGTCAGTTGGGTGATTCAGTGTGCAGCTGTTCCTTGTCTGTTTAAGAGGACCTAACAGGTGAGCAAGCTTGAATACAATTTCTAGTTTGAAAGGGCAATAAGTGCTCTGATTTGCTTTATAAATTGCGTTAAAGCAGTAGCTGATCAAGGAATAGGGTTTTACGCTCAGCTTGGTCTTCGGATTTCCTAGCTGAAAGTCTAGTGATCCTAAAATTATAGGGATCAAAACTTACCTTTTCGAAAATTTCAGCCCGAAAATTCTAGGTGACATTTTTAGGGTAAAAATCGGTTAGAAATGGGCAGTTATACCATTTTTTTAGAAGTTCGAAAATCCTAGGAGAGGCAGGAAGGCAGGAAATTTTACAACAAATGTTCCGAAAATTCTAGATCTCAAATCGTCTTCCGAACAGATACTTTCCGAAAATTAACGTTGGGTGCCCCTGACAACGTATTTGCAGACATTTGTTTTTTAGAATTTATTTATGTCTTTCGAGAGATTTTGTCAACGAGCATGCTTTTTGCAGCTCGATTTACATTGAGACAGCCCTAAACTCCCGTGAGGAATTCATCGAATTTGCAGACCTTTTGTTTTGAAGACTATCGTTATGCCTTTCGAGAGACTCTTTGCTCTTTGTCCCGTGACACTCGCTCATTAGATCTTTGTATTTTATTCAAGTTTAAATTTTAAACCTCTGCTACATTCCGCCCCATTCTTGCGCTTTTGACGCATTTTACTTTACACCGATTGTTCCTATGTATATTACCACGTGAAATATCTTTCTTATCCCTGATGCAACCGTTGCTCAAAATTTAATTATTATTTTTAATTTCAGCAATCAAAGGCCTCATTTGAACTATATTTTTCTTTCTACGTTTCTAGTTTTGATACAATGGAATTTTCCATGAAACAAGTGCTAACTTGCTCAGATTTACCAACAGAGCTTCAAGCCATGTTGTTTAATAAAAGTGAAAGCCTAGAATGTGCGAAAGTTGTTGTTTCAAAGTTGGGTGCCATCCTTTTCTATAGCGGAATCCATTTTAAACCTCTAAGATTATGAAAGAAAATCGCAAAGATCTCTATAGGCACGTTCCACAAAAGATAAACGAATTCGCCTCGTTGGCACTTGCCGGAAGGTACCCCTAGTTTATTCAGTCACAATTTGTGAATAAAAAACAAAGATTGTGCATGGTCAGGAAGCTTCTAAGGTCCAACATAAACTGGCCCAGCACCGTTTCAACCAGTCTCCTCTACAAACTATGCCATGTGGAACTTCCAATTAAGTTCCAAAACTAATGAATTTCAACTGTTAATTTTGACAGCAGTAAATAAGTATCATGACGTATACTGCAAATGAATCCACGCTACATTTATTTTTGTAATTTAAAACTGAAATCCTTAAAAGAAAATGTTTATTCCGAGTAAACGCTCATCCAACCTGTCATGTCATATCTGTTTAAACTTTGTATCGAAGGATAAAACATTAAGACTGTTCATAGCTTTCTTTCCCAAAAAAACGGGGCAGTGTGAAAATGCAGACTGCAGACTGACTGCGGACTATTGGTTAGAAAACAATGGGACTATTATTGTCACGTACTCATTTGCATGTTGAAAACAATAGTCCGCAGTCTGCACTTTACACTGACCGCCAACAGAACACATTTTATTATAAAATTTATTTTAGTCGAGTCACATTCCAATACCTTCACAAATCGTTGGAATTCCAGACCAAGTTTTGTCGAGTTGACAAACACGCTCCTTGGAGCCTTTTAGCCGGTACCCACGATCACATTTAAAGGAGCAGCGGGTCTTGTAGCGCGGGACATAAGGAGCTGATGAACACTTTCCAGAAGGTGGATTGGCGTTAGATACAAGAACTAGTGGACATGTAATAGCTAAGAATAAAATAGAAGATACACGATTTATTGCACGTGTTATAGCTAAAACTAAAATATGTAAGGTAATGGTAGTAACTTATTCCTTCAAAGACATCATCATCATTAACATTATCATCATTAACCTCATCATCATCAACGTCTTCATCATTAACGTCATCATCATCATCTATTTATGCTACATAATTTTGAAGAAATCAAAATCTATTTGTCTTCCTGAAATACGAACATGCACAATAGGCCTATGGTATTTTGGGCAATGAGGCCACCAAAAATGTGTGGGGTCAGCTTATAAAAACTCGAGGGAGGTTACCCAGAAAAAATTAAAAGCCTATCCACTATATGTTGATATTAGTAACAATTAAATAGTACTAAGAGTGATGAGTGGAAAAACTGGCGATAAAAAACGAAAACAAAAACATCACAATCAACTTCTGAATAGTTCTCCCTATATCTTCGACATCAATGGCTTATGGGATTAGGATCACCGTAGTTATTAATTAAAAGTGGAATGGTTATAAAAGCCGTTCGACTCCTTTGTTACATGTTTTTGTTAGCTTTTTAGGACCTGACCGTGCACAACGTTCAATAGCATTCCTATCATTTTGAACTCACTGACCAATAGAAACATCGCATTAATCTATTCAGTCACAATTTGTGAGCAAAAAACAAAGGATTGTGCACGGTCAGGGAGCTTCCAACATGAACTACAGCACCGTTGTTTCAACTATGATGTTTGCCGGCTTTCATAACCAGTCTCCTCTACTAACTATGGGATCACATGACTTTTATCTTACGAGAGCAATAAGGAAGTCCTCCTGTCCACTCCATGTGATTGTTTTTATTCACGATGCACTTTCTCTCCACATGCGCACTTCCTCCTTCTAATTCATAACCTTCATTACATTTGATGCGGCAAACTGAGTTGTATTCAGAGTTGCAGACACCAACTAAGGACCCATTTATTGGAGGGGCAAACGGATCACAAAGTCTAACTGTTGAAAATAATAAAGCACATTATTAGAAAACGAATCATTGGATAATGCAATTCAAGAACTCTGATTAGCTTAGCCATCATATGAGCCATTATACCAAGCTCTCCAAATATCGTAACTGTACGCGTCTGCTCAAATTTAAAAACAAGCTGAAAATCGGTTGTTTTTACAAATAAAGTCGGGAATAATTCTTGATATTTTGTGAGCGTTTTTTAATAAAACAATGATTCCACTTTCGCTTGCTGGATATGAAATGATTTTAGCCAACTCGGCGCTATGTGCCTCGTTGGCTATCTATCATTTCATATCCAACGCGCACTCGTGGAATAATTGTTAAATAGACGCCGCGGTAAACAAATCTTATATAAAAAGTGATACGTTCTTTTAAATTTAGTAGGCAAGGGGGGGAAAAGTCTAAAGCAAGTAACGGCTATAATTATAATTTTATGATGTAAAAGTAATAACGTCGTTATCAAATGGTGAAACTGGAAGGTAGCTATCAGGGGAGCGAAACTATAAATGTGGGGAACAACAGATAAAATGAAGGTTAAAGTAAGCAAACTGCAAACTTCTTTCTTACTTGTGCATGGAATGTCCTGCATTGGGTCCCCTGAATACCCTTTCAAGCATTTGCAGTCACTAAAAATATGACTTCCAAGAAGATTGTGACCCGAATTTACCGGGCAAGGCTTACAGGAACTTGCAAAGCCAATGTAATCTTTGTATGTGTTATGTGGACATTCTAACATTTCATGGAAAAAAAGAAAAAATTAATTAAACCCAAAATTAATTTTTGAGTAGCTAGAAAGCAGGGGAATTACGCGCTGTGCAGAGATTAATACTGTGGGCCTCCGCTATCCATTCTGTGAACAACCAGGACCTGATTTAGGAAAGGCTGAATCGCACGATCCAAAGGAAACTTTCATGTTAGTTTGGTCAGTATCCTTTAAATCACAAACAGGCAGGGAGGCATGATAAAATAAAAGATTTGAGGAAAGTTTTTGTTGTATGAACCATCTGAACTATAAAAATAAATAAAGAAAGAATTTGTCTCGAAATCTGAGAGAAATCCCTGTGCCAAGACAGAACGCACAGACAATAATCATAAAGCTTTCAAAATTATAAGTCTCGGTCTCGAATTTTGAAAGCAGGTTCTCACAGTCTCTCAAAGTCTAGAATTACGGTACTATACCTTTTCATAATTCGCTCTGAGTGCCAAACATAAACTACTCTTGATCTGAACTTTTATAAATGTGGATAAATTTTCTTGGACCATTTAAGAATGGGCTGGCATCCCTCGTTAGTTTTTTTTTACCCTAAAATTTTATGAGTCAAATAAGTTGATGACCAATAAAATGCGATTTGGTAAAGCTTCTCAAAGTGTCAATCCCGATTCCTTTTAAGTCACAATGAATATTAAAAAAGATTTAGTATGCAATATTACACGAACGCTTTGCGATTTCCCCTAGCTGATATGGTTGGCAAAGCATATGGAAGCATGAAAAATAAAACAACTCTCTTATCACATTGCCGTCAGTAAGACCCTAAGCGTCCAATTGGGCATGGCAGAGACTGAAAACAACGCAGTTTCCGAAGTACGTCAGAAATCCTTAGGCTATTTTATTCGGTCGAATAACACACCCACCTCTACATACTTGCCCTTTGGAACCAAAGAACCCAGCGTGGCATGGCACGAGAGCGGTGCAACAAGTAACTAAACACGCCAGAAACACCACTCCCTTAAACATGACTAGACTTCCAACCAGCGGCTTATTTAGAAAATTAAAACTGCTTACAGATCAGTCTACCTTGTCGTTTAGCCTTAACGCAAATGAAGCAGTACACTGTCAGTTTCATAATTAAAGTAATAAATTTTAATGCTCGATATGAGACTCAGGTGGGAAAACAATCTTTGTACACACTTCTTTGAGTATCCACATCAAAAAGGAATTTCAACTTGATTCCAAGAAAAAGATGAACTTCAGTTATAATTATCATGCTATTAGTATAAAAGTGACTTCGTTATGGCGCTCAAGGACCAACTTTTGACACAAAAACTGAAGAGATTAAAACATCTCATTATCTCCCCATAGCTAAAAGCCTTTTATTATAACGCAAAATGGTTTGTCTTTCATATGAATTCCGTCAGGTGAGAAAACACTTTTGACTGATAGTATTTTTTAAAATGGAGGCTGACAAAGCATGATTTGTACTTTATCCGGTCTAATATATCCTAAACAAATATCGGCATCCACTCTTTTTAAATTATATCTTAACTTACATTTGAGTCCCGAGCTTCCCTTTTTTTTAGAAAAAAGTATTTATATGCCTTCTGTTTTTTTCTTATAAAACTTTAAAACTTTTTTCTAACTATTAATCATTACATTTAACTTTAAAAACCTTAAAATAATTGTATTAGAGTAAACCCTAGAGCGGAAATATCATAATTTATGATAAAGAAATATCATAATTTATAATAACATGAATCAAAAAGTAAAAAAGCAGAGGTTTTAATGTTTCCAAACAATTTACTGAGTAGGGTTCCAAAATGAGTTTACGCTCTGATATCTTCTAAGTTATTTGAGATTGAGGGGAAAATTGGTTGATTTGTTGTCGCCTGTTGACAGATCTTTGTCATCTTTATTAACTAGACTCCCTTGCAAATTATTGTCAGAGGTTTTTAAACAAAGTAGAGAGATTTTTCTTTCTTTCTTTTTTTTTTTTTTGAAAACTCCGTCATAGAATTACTGCTGACAGCAAACAACGGTATGTCAAGTTGTTGGTGCAAGACACAACCATACAGTTCCGATTATTTTCCTCTCCGAGCACACCTCTTTTTATATTAATAAGGGGTTTTAATAAAGGGGACAACCCCGGGACTTTTGAACTAACCAAATTTTCTTCGTATCACTCCTCTGTTCCAATGACCGCTTTCCCCTAGCCGGCACTCACTTTCCTACTGGAAATTCTAGTGTAGTGTATATTTTTTACGGGTTGTGGGCGCTAGATCCTCCACAGAAGTTCGTTTAGGTGTTATTGTATTTCCACTGTGCGAAGTCAGTGGAGGCGCGAAAATTGAAAGATTCAACAAAAATTTTTGCTCAACCTCGCCATGCCGCTTTGAGCCTCTGTGGAGGAGACAGGACTGTGGGAATGGGCGGCGAAAACAACTCGTGTCGCACGAGGTACTTATGAGATCTGTCCCTGCCTCATGTGACGAGTAAAAGCTGAAACATGTATATTCCACTGACTCGTGTTTCCTTGGATTGGAAGAAACAATTTTAATCTTCTATTATTTGCTTAACACTTGACAGATCCACAGAAAAGACGTAATATAGTTAGCATAACTAGGAAATTGAACTATTTATCTTGTCCCGTCCTTTAACAGCTTCTGATTGCTAACCATTGCTGGACATGAGCTCTAGCTCAACCTGTTGAATTATAAACCAAAAAAAAAAGATAAAGGAAATCAGTTAGTAAAGGTTAGTTCTAAATTGTGCATTAAGAATTGTCTCAATAGTACGGCCTTAGTTTCTTAGAGAACTCTGGAATAAATAGTAAACGCGAAAAAATCACTATTTGATTGTTAATTCCGAGATGGAGTACAGGTCAAAGAACGTTATCTCTAGTTAATGACTCGGCCTTAACGAGTATCAAGTACTCGGAGAGACAATTTTAGGCTTGATATTCATTACAAATGTATTAAACTTGAAGATTCACAGATTTTTATGAATAGGTAATGACATGGATTTGTCAACAAACCGCATAAAAAGTGTCAGCAAAACTGAGTTTTCATTCAAGAATTATATTTGCAAGAATAACTTTATGACAAAACGAGAATTGTGAACACGGTCTTAAACTCCTCACTAGTTTCTTGATGCATTGTAAAATTATACCAAATTACCATGATTATTATTTTTTTTTCTTCGATTCTTTGTTTTAGCTACGTTTCAGAACATCAATAGGCTTTTCCTAGTGTTTTTCTTTTTTTACGTTGCTTTTTCGTTAGTTTGTTTCTCTTTTTAGTTTAGCTGTTTATAGACCTTTTATAAAAAAAACACAGAATGCGGAAACCCAATGCTAGTATAAGTACGTTACGTACCTACAACACCAGCAGAAATTAAAATTTTGTCCTTAGTGCACTGGTTATTTACCAGGCAAAAAGGTGGAGGGATGAAAAATGGATCTTTCAGCAACTTGAAGAAGTTTTCCTTTATGTTGTTCTGGACGTTAGCATCATGCGCGTCGCCATTGTAGGAGTAATAATGCATCCAGTTAAGTTTTTTAATCTCTGACGGACCAGCATTGACTGAGAGAAAAATAATATCCAGTTATAGTTTTTGTTTTAATACAATCAAACTCCCGTATGCAACCACCCAAAACAATATCGCAAAGATGTATTGGTCGCTTGGTGACTGACCATTAGAAAACTTATGGGGAGGAGGGGAGGTGGCGAAGTACAAAAAAAATATTCGCGCAAGGGAAAATTAAATGAAAGAAGATTCATGCACGCCGATTAACCCTAAAAAATATTCATGCCATGGCCTAAAAAAAATTCATACAAGGAATTTGAGCTAATTTGATAACGAAACAAAATTCCTGCGGCTCGAAAATTCCCCACTCCACCCCCCCCCCCCCCATAAGTTTTCTAATGGTCCGTCCCTTACGTGAACCCTGTTTCGAGAAGAGATCCGCACTGATCATTTTTACGGAACCAATCGCGCCGCATCAGGGAAAATCCGGATTCCGAAATCCCGGAAATTTCTGTTTGTGGAATCCAAAATGCGGGGAAATTTTCCTGTGGAATCAGGAATCCTGGGCTCTGGAATCTGGAACATGGCTTTAGGAATCCGGAATCCCACTAACGATTGGAATCCAGGATCTAAGTTCCACTGACCAAGAATCCGGAATCCAGTACCTGGAGTCCGAAATCCACGTTGTGGAATCCAGAATCCAAGACTGGCTTAGATTCCCTTTCATGGGGCTAAACTAAGATCAGTAATTTATAAATTATTGCATGCAACTTTTAATTTACGATATGTGCATCCATGTTGCTATACTAAAAGTAGAAGTTCCTTTTGTACTGTGTGTAGCGTATTACATACAGCGAAGATTCACTTACAAGAGGTTAAAAATAGCAGAAAATAAACCGTCAGCCCCAGGAGGTCATAGGTTCGAATCCTGTCGGGGACTAAGATTTTTTTCTTCGTCCCACGCTCGTGACATGCTGATTAAAACATCTTCACAAGAATTGAAAAGTTACCTGCGCAGTTAAGCCAGGAAAAAGGTTCTTTTAGTGAGATGAAAAAAAACTCAGTTGGTGATAAACGAAGTTTTAAACGTATGAAAAAACTGACTAACTGAATGAAGCGTTGAATTGACGGCGACTGAGCTGCAGAGGGGAGTAACAAAAAAACCTAATAAAAGACTTACAGGAACAGTTAGGCCAGGGATTAGAATTTTTGTAACGTGGAAGCAACCCCCTCCAGTAATTCCACTCCCCACCAGCACAATAGTACAACAGAGGGGGAGTATCTTCAAAGTCAGTTCCGCTGCTGCACATTACTGCACAATGCAAATAAACTTCTGATGTCATGCAGGCCAGGGCACCATTGCGTGGTGGAGGAAAAATCTGGCAAGTTTTTTCTGTGGAGAAAAAATAAATAAATAAACGAACAAATCAAAGTCAAGTCAAGTTTGGTTAGCTACATTTCCCCTCTGTCTGTTAGAGGATGTCATCATTTCAAGGTTCCTGACAAACAGACATAGACGTAAAGTAACTACTACATAAACTAATTATGAAGAGAGCCCCCTTGTTACAAAGTTTGGAAAGTGGTCAGTGTTGTGTTGGCCATATAGATCTGACAATCAGGCTTATAGGCATGCTGATTAGAGGTTATTGCCATGGATACGGATTTCATTATAAGGGAGGGTCAGACTCTCACGTTCCAGTAGTCCTACATGATTGTACCTTCAGTTCGTCGCAAATGCCTCATGTATATCGTCTCGCCGTGCATGTAACGATTTAATGCCAGAAAACTTTAGGGTATCAACAAACTCTGTACGTGTGTTGCGGCAATTAACAATGAGAAGAGTTTTAATTTCTTTAAGTATGGGGGAAAAGACTCGCCCAAACAATCGCTGCATATATTTATACGACTGCATGTATTTAGCGACTGACTGGATAACTAAGAGCGCAATATATGATGCGAGATTGGTATAGGGTGGAACTTCTTCCGATCTCTTAAGCAGCTTCTATGCATGGGGACTCTGCTTTCTGGCTTTCTCCTAACTGCAATCACCACCAGTAATCTCACTACCTCATTATACAACTCACTTTTCAATATGATCCTGAATGTACAGTTTTTGTTTTCGTTACCAGACCGGTCCTCTGCGGTATATGTATTTTTATAGTTTCCAGGAACCCGAAATGTTGCTCCAGGTTGAAGGCTTGAAGAGACAGAGGGAAGCACCCCCGAATTGTCAGAGAACACTGGACGCTTCCAATTCACTCTTATCAGAGAAACTTTCTCTTCACGCACGATGTCCTTGGGGCATTTGCTAAAAGTTGGTGGCTCATTATCTGCGAGAGGAAGCGAGATGCGAGATTAAAATAGAAAATTTATAGCTTAAGATTTCTATCAGGGATTTCTTTTTATAACAGAGTACATTTTGCAGTTAAGAAGACAAGAAGGGTACGTTCTCCACGCAATCCCTCCATCCCGACCCCGCGCCAAATTTTCGCTCAATCCTGTAATGCCGATGGTTATTTTCCGCATCTCACATCCCGTTCATACTTTCACTACCGAATCTCAATTTTCTGTAAAATCGTGAATACCAGCTTCCCGATAAGCATGCAAATCCCAGATCCCGAGAAACCTATAGGAGACCCTCTACAAGGTTTAGCAGCTCCTTGACCCTTATGCGTACAATTATTCAATTCAAAACATTCCAATGTTCGTCTGCACTGATGTATTCTTCGCAATATTGTCTCTATACATTTCTCGCTGCGTTCGCCAGAGGATACAGCCGTCAACTCCTCGCTTCTCTCAGCTCGAGAAGCGCAGGATACTGTTGCATTGATGAAGAAAATATAGTTCTCTATAGTTGGTTATCATTTTCAGTATTCTCAAGACCGTTATTTTTGATTAAAATCGGTGCCACCATTGTAGGGAGATTTTTAATGATGATAAGTTCGTGTCATAGGGTGAAAACGGTTTACAAGTCAGCTAACCAGCGTACCAGGCGCATGAGGGATGTGTTCCTTACCTCTGATTTCAACTTTAAAAATACATTCACGGCCGACATTTCCAGCACTATCAGTGGCGATAATACGGACTAGAGTCTCGCCAATGGGAAATTCTTGAGAAGGCTGATGACTTGAGTCTACAGTTATCTTTGCATTGGGATCCACAATCTCAGAGTTATCTGTCACCTTGATGCTCCATGATACCTTTCCTGTTGCTTTTCCTTTGGTGGTAACTCCTCTTATTTTAGAAAGGAGACAGGACATTCTTGGAGGCTGGCGATCTATACATGTACATTGATTTTTAATTTCAGACTAAAACAAGTTGAAAGAAAAGTGGTGATTAATCTCATATGCTTATTTGTGTGTATTAAAAGCACTTACTTAATGAAAAATAGTCCTAGCTGGAGAATGGTAAGTGCCTTCGAATTTTAGCTGACAAAACAGCCAACATTTCGCGAAGCCATCTAAGGAACGGGACCAGTAATTCCAAACAGATGCTGTGTCACTACACTGATCTGCTGATTGGTTGAAATTTTGCTTTAACCAATCACAAGCGTTGCCCGAGCTGGGAAGTGATCAGAATGGAATTGCGCATTGAGTTTAGAGGGCGTTCTCCTAGCGTCGAACGCAAAAAACCCGAACAGGGAAAAGGAGAAAGAAATACTTACCGACGCAATTAGGAACTTGAACGTCCCATGTACCATTATGCAGACACCCTAAATAAGTTGTACTTTCAAGTAGTTCATAATCAGTGAAGTACCCGTCAGGACAGCGAAATTGACACGATCTGCCAAATTTTATTGGTTTGGTGACACACTCCGGGGGTTGCACAGTTGCAAACTTGACAGGCGAAAGTTGAGGGCAGTAAATTGCTAAGAAAGAAAGCGAATAAAAATAAAGATAAATCTTGCCTCGCCAAGGGCATGAACTACTGAACTGAAAGCTGAACCACTCAGTTTTGTATAATTCTAAAACCAACTCAGTTTTTTAACTTCGTAGGTTACCCGAAAGACAAACTACATCAATTGCCCAATTAATTTAGTTGTATAGGCCGTTTGCACTAAGAAGTCATGTGACATCACTTTTATGAAAATGAAATTTATACGATTTTACCTGCGTAAAACGATTAGTGGGTTATGTTTTAAACAAAATAACAGTGATTTTTTTTTTCTAGCCCGCACAATTTTGTTAAAATGAGTAAGTTCGTAGCTGGTCACGTAACTAGTCTGATTTTTAAACTAATGAATTACCTCTTTCTGAACACAAATTTGGCACTTAAATTTCAAGGAAAATGTTGAAAAGATGATGTGGTAACGTTTACAGCACATCTGAGCGTCACTATCAAATGTTTAACAAGATGTAAGCAAAAAGTAGTTTTGGCCGCCATGTTGGAGGGCAAAAGTATGCCCTCGAACATGGCGGCCAATACAAATCATTCTACTTCGTTGAAAAATCAAAGTGCCATAAAATATGTACGTCAAGTGAGTATCCTCTCAAATTTCGGGTGTAAGATAAGTTCTGTCAATTTCTGGCATTAGAGCAAGATTCCAGCTCGCGTTAGTCACGTGACCTCTCAATGCAAGTGGCCTACCGGGGGTATTCTTCGTTGTTTGAGTGGGCGATTAGTGATCACAAAATTAAGAATTGATTTATTGGCAGCATTGACGGGTATAGCCGTATCATTTTCTCCATGCATAGTTGATAAAGTGTAATGAAACCCGTTAGAATTCTTTGTTGTATGCATAGTTGGCTTTTTTAGACTTCGGACCGTGAACAACGTTCAACAGCATTCCTATCATTTTGAACTTATTGACCAATACAAACATCACATTTATTGCCAACGAGGCAACCGAGCTAAGAAGCGAAATTGCCTCGGCGGCAGAATTATAACTCCACGCAAAGTAGGCAAAAACTCTCAAATTCTGCGTAACCCTCTAAAATTTGCATTTTTGACCATATTTGGGTGTAGGTAAGATTTCATATTTGGGTAGTGACGTCATTTCTTTGTATTTACAACTCATGGTCGAAATTGACCACTCCAGAAAATATCATAACATGCCATAATGCTCTTTGTTTGTCCCCCCCAGATTTTGCATAAGCATTGTCTTCAGTTTCTCTTTGGAGTTAAAATGCCCCCAAGAGAGACTGAAAACAATGCTTATTCAAATTTTTGGGGTGACAAACAAAAAGCATTATGGTATGTTATGGTATTTTCTGGAGTGGTCAATTGGGTGATTCAGTGTCCAGCTGTTCCTTGTCTGTTCAAGAGGACCTAACAGGTGAGCAAGCTTTAATACAATTTCTAGTTTGAAAGGGCAATAAGTGCTGTGATTTGCTTTATAAATTGCGTTTAAAGCAGTAGCTGATCAAGGAATAGGGTTTTACGCTCAAATTTTGACAGAACGAGCTTGTTCTTTGCAGCTCGATTTACATTGAGGTAGCGTGTTCGCTTCTCGACTCAGAACCAGGGTTTCAGTGTTCTCTTTTCCTTTGTGAATTGAATTTTAAGCGGTAGTTGATCAAGGCATAAAGTTAATTCTCAAAACTTTTATCAGAACCAGCGTGGTCTTTGCAGGTCGATTCACATTGACCCAGCCCTCACCTCCCGTGAATACAACGTATTTGCAGACAAGTTTGTTTTTTGGAATTTATTTATGTCTTTCGAGAGATTTTGTCAACCAGCATGCTTTTTGCAGCTCGATTTACAGTGAGACAGCCCTAAATTCCCGTGAAGAATGCATAGAATTTGCAGACCTTCTGTTTTGAAGACTATCATTATGCCTTTTGAGAGACTCTTTGTCCCGTGACACTCGCTCATTAGATCTTTGCATTTTATTCAAGTTTATATTTTTATACCTCTGATACATTCCGCCCATTCTTGCGCTTTTGACGCATTTTACTTTACACCAATTTTTTCCTATGTACATTACCACGAGAAATATTTTTCTTATCCCTGATGACACTGTGCTCAAAATTTAATTATCATTTTTAATTTCAGCAGTCAAAGGCCTCATTTGAACTATATTTTTCTTTCTAACATTCATAGTTTTGATACAATGGAATTTTCCATGAAACATAAGTGCTAACTTGCTCATATTTACCAACAAAGCTTCAAGCCATGTTGTTATTGTTTAATAAAAGTGAACGCCTAGAGTGTGCCAAAGTTGTTGTTTCAAAGTTAAACGCGATCCTTTTCTATAGCGGAATCCATTTTAAACCTCTAAAATTATGAAAGAAATCGCAAAGATCTCTATAGGCACGTTCCACAAAAGATAAACGAATTCGCCTCGTTGGCACTTACCGGAAGGTACCCCTAGTTTATTCAGTCACAATTTGTGAATAAAAAAAAAAATTGTGCACGGTCAGGAAGCTTCCAAGGTCCAACATAAACTGGCCCAGCACCGTTGCAACCAGTCTCTTCTACAAACTATGCCATCTGGAACTTCCAATTAAGTTCCAAAAATAATGAATTTCAACTGTTAATTTTGACAGCAGTAAATAAGTATCATGACGTATACTGCAAATGAATCCACGCTACATTTATTTTTATAATTTAAAACTGAAATCCTTAAAAGAAAATGTTTATTCCGAGTAAACGCTCATCCAACCTGATATGTCATATCTGTTTAAGCTTTGTATCGAAGGATAAAACATTAAGACTGTTTAGAGCTTTCTTCTACAACAAAACGAGGCAGTGTAAAATGCAGACTACAGACTGACTGCGGACTATTGTTTTTAGGGTTAGAAAACAATGGGATTATTTTTGTCACGTACTCATTTGTATGGTGAAAATAATAGTCTGCCGTCTGCGTTTTACACTGATCGCCAACAGAACACATTTTATCATAAAATTTATTTTAGTCGAGTCACATTCGAATACCTTCACAAATCGTTGGAATTCCAGACCAAGTTTTGTCGAGTTGACAAACACGCTCCTTGGAACCTTTAAGCCGGTACCCACGATCACATTTAAAAGAGCAGAGGGTCTTGTAGCGCGGGACATAAGCACCTGATGAACACACTCCATAAGGTGGATTGGCGTTAGATACACGAACTAGTGGACATCTAATAGCTAAGAATAAAATAGAAGATACACGATTTATTGCACATGTTATAGCTAAAAGTAAAACATGTAAGGTAATGGTAGTAACTTATTGCTTCAAAGACATCATCATCATTAACATCATCATCATCTATTTATCCTATTTAATTTTGAAGAAATCAAAATCTATTTGTCTTCTTGAAATACGAACATGCACAATAGGCCTAGGGTATTTTGGGCAATGATGCCACCCAAAATGTCAGTGTTAAAGGGTCATCTTATAAAAACTTGAGGGAGGTTACCCAGAAAAAATTAAAAGCCTATATCCAGTATATGTTGATATTAGTAACCATTAAATAGTACACGAGTGATGATAAAAACCGATAAAAAATTACAATCAACTTCTGACTAGTTCTCCCTATATCTTCGATATCAATGGGTTATGGCATTAAGATCACCGTAGTTATTAAAGTGGAATGGTTATAAAAGCCGTTCGACTCCTTTGTTATATGTTTTTGTTAGCTTTTTTGGACTTGACCGTGCACAAGGTTCAATAATATTCCTATCTTTTTAAAATCACTGACCAATAGAAACATTGCATTAATCTATTCAGTCAGTCAGTCACAATTTGTGAGCAAAAAACAAAGGATTGTGCATGGTCAAGGAGCTTTCAACATAAACCACAGCACCTTTGTTTCAACTTTGATGTTTGCCGGCTTTCATAACCACTTTCCTCTACTAACTATGGGATCACATGACTTTTATCTTACGAGAGCAATAAAAAAGTCCTCCTGTCCACTCCATGTGATTGTTTTTATTCACGATGCACTTTCTCTCCGCATGCGCACTTCCTCCTTCTAATTCATAACCTTCATTACATTTGATGCGGCAAACTGAGTTGTATTCAGAGTTGCAGACACCAACTAAGGACCCATTTATTGGAGGGGCAAACGGATCACAAATTCTAACTGTGGAAAATAATAAAGCACATTATTAAAAACCGAATCATTGGATAATGAAATTCAAGAACTCTGATTGGCTTAGCCATCATAGTATATGAGCCATTATACCAAGCTCTCCAAATATCGTAACTGTAAGCGTCTGCTCAAATTTAAAAACAAGCTGAAAATCGGTTGTTTTTACAAATAAAGTCGGGAATAATTCTTGATATTTTGTGAGCGTTTTTTAATAAAACAATTATTCCACTCGTGCTTGCTGGATATGAGATGATTATAGCCAACTCGGCGCTATTCGCCTTGTTGGCTATCCACCATTTCATATCTAACGCGCACTCGTGGAATCATTGTTAAATAGACGCCGCAGTAAACAAATCGTATATCAAAAATGATACGTTCTTTGTAATTCAGTAGGCAAGGAGGGAAAAGTCTAAAGCAAGTAACGGCTATGTAAAAGTAATAACGTCGTTATCAAATTTTGAAACTGGAAGGTAGCTATCAGGGGAGCG
Organism: Porites lutea; assembly: GCF_958299795.1. Lineage (NCBI taxonomy): Eukaryota > Metazoa > Cnidaria > Anthozoa > Scleractinia > Poritidae > Porites > Porites lutea. Next base: position 21,151,965 of record NC_133214.1, on the reverse strand, counting down.
AAAATATAAATGTGGGGGGAAAACAGATAAAATGAAGTAAAGTAGACAAACTGCAAACTTCTTTCTTACTTGTGCATGGATTGTCCTGCATTGGGTCCCCTGAATACCCCTTCAAGCATTTGCAGTCACTGAAAATATGACTTCCAAGAAGGTTATGACCCGAATTTACCGGGCAAGGCTTACAGGAACTTGCAAAGCCAATGTAATCTTTGTATGTGTTATGTGGACATTCTAACATTTCATGGGAAAAAAAAGATATAAATAAATTAAACCCAAAATTAATTTTTGAGTAGCTAGAAAGCAGGGGAATTATGCACTGTGCAGAGATTAATACTGTGGGCGTCCGCTATCCATTCTTTGAGCAACCAGGACCTGATTTAGGAAAGGCTGAATCGCTCGATCCAAAGGAAACTTTCATGTTAGTTTGGTCAGTATCCTTTAAATCACAAACACGCGTGGAGGCACGATAAAATAAAAGATTTGAGGAAAGTTTTTGTTGTATGAACCATCTGAACTATAAAAATAAATAAAGAAAGAATTTGTCTCGAAATCTGAGAGAAATCCCTGCGCCAAGACAGAGCGCCCAGACATTAATCATAAAGCTTTCAAAATTATAAGTCTCGGTCACGAATTTTGAAAGCAGTTTCTCACAGTCTCTCAAAGTCTCGAATTGACCGTACTATACCTTTTCATAATTCGCTCTGAGTGCCAAACGTAAACTACTCTGAACTTTTATAAGTGTGCATGGATAAATTGTCTTTGACCATTTAAGTATGGGCTGGCATCCCTCGTTGGTTTTTTTTTTTTTTTTGTTTTACCCTAAGGTTTTGTAAGTCTATTAAGTTGATGACCAATAAAATGCGATTTGGTAAAGCTTCTCAAGGTGACAATCCCGATCCCTTTTAAGTCACGATGAATATAAAAAAAAATCTATACAATATTACACGGACGCTTTGCGATTTCCCCTAGCTGATATGGTTGGCAAAGCATATGGAAACATGAAAAAAAGAAACAACTCTCTCATCAGATTGTCATCAGTAAGACCCTAAGTGTCCAACTGAGCATGGCAGAAACCGAAAACAACGCAGCTTCCGAAGTACGTCGGAAATCCTTAGGCTATTATATTAGGTCGAATAACAGACCCACCTCTACATGCTTGCCCTTTGGAACCATAGAACCCAGCGTGGCATGGCACCTGAGCGGAGCAACAAGTTACTAAACACGCCAGAAACACCACTCCCTTAAACATGACTAGACTTTCACTCAGCGGCTTAGTAAAAAAATTAAAGCTGCTTACAGATCAGTCTACCTTGTCGTTTAGCCTTAACGCAAATGAAGCAGTACACTGTCAGTTTCATAATTAAAGTAATAAATTTTAATGCTCGATATGAGACTCAACAGGTGGGAAAACAATCTTTGTACACACTCCTTTGAGTATCCACATCAAAAAGGAATTTCAACTTGATTCCAAGAAAAAGATGAACTACAGTTGTGAATATCATACTATTAGTATAAAAGTGACTTCGTTATGGCGCTCAAGGACCAACTTTTGACACAAAAACTGAAGAGATTAAAACATCTCATTATCTCCCCATAACTAAAAGCCTTTTATTATAACGCAAAATGGTTTGTCTTTAATATGAATTTCGTCAGGTGAGAAAACACTTTTGACTGATAGTATTTTTTAAAATGGAGGCTGACAAAGCATGATTTGTACTTTATCCGGTCTCATATATCCTAAACAAATATCGGCATCCACTCTTTTTAAATTATATCTTAACTTACATTTAAATCCCAAGCTTCTTTTTTTTTAGAAAAAAAAGTATTTATACGTCTTCTGTTCTTTGCTTAAAAAACTTTAAAACTTTTCTCTAACTATTAATTATTACATTTAATTTTAAAAACCTTAAAATATATTAGGGTAAACCCTAGAGCGGAAATATCATAATTTATTATAAAGAAATATCATAATTTAATCATAATTTATAATAACATGAGTCAAAAAGGGAAAAACGAAGGTTTTAATGTCTCCAAACAATTTACTGAGTTGGGTTCCAAAATGAGTTTACGCTCTCCTATCTTCTAAGTTATTTGAGATTGAGGGGAAAATTGATTGATTTGTTATGGCCTGTTGACAGATCTTTGTCATCTTTATTAACTAGACTCCCTTGCAAATTATTGTTAGCGGTTTTTAAACAAAGTAGATGTTTAACATTTTTTCTTCAGCGATCAAAGTGATATTCAAAGGATTATTTTATATGTTTCATGATTAAATCAACTTTAGCGATTCATTGCAATTGTGCACAATTGATTTCAGCTATTTTTTAATCCGCAGTCAAAGTGATTTGGGTATCCCTGTGTGGGTATGCCTGTGCCCAAATCACCAGTAATATGGGCATCACTGTGACAGGGCGTCTAAGCGGCTTCCGCTCTCTCTCCACCCTAAACATACTCGCAGGCAGGCAATGATTTATCACAGCTGATAACATTTCAGTGTTCACGGTTTATTGATTATGCCAACGCTAATACATGCAGACTTGCAGCAATGCTTTTGATTAAAATAAGGACGTAAATAAAGTGCGTCTTTAGCGACCTTTATACTCGCTTCAGTTTGCTTCAAAACCACTGGAATCAACCTGTCATTAAGAGAAAACAAATACATACAAAGTTTAGTAAAAATATAACTCCTTCACCTCAGTTTACTTTTTACAAAGCAAGATAAGGAAATAATTATAAAGCTTCATTTTGCCGCTTAGACGGTGCGTCTAAACTAACAAGTTCGTAATTCCACAGTAATGCGAGCTTCTGTTTGCTGTGTGAGCTGTGCTTTGTTAGGAGGCCTATGGTGCGATGTGGTACAATCCAGGAGGATGGGGCGATCACAATTATATCAATGGTTTAGTTTGGTTTCCACATAATCAGGGGTCTTGATAGTTGTAACGCTGACAGGATTTGAGATTTACCTTTAATCCCAGCAGAAACGAAGATATTCTGCAAGCATGCGGGGTCAAACAGGCAAAAGAAAGGAGGAACATAGGGCGACGTCAACAACTGGTAGAATTTGTCTTTGATGGAGGCTTGAATGTTAAGATCATGCGCATCTCCATCAAAGTAGTGATATTGCTGGCTCCACGACTTTATCGATGACGATGGATTCACCCCAGCTGCATTAAAAAAAGAAAAAGAAAATGGAAAAGTCCCATTTCAAAAGAACTTTAAAACAATGGCATCTGGCTTTCTCACATGGTTATTCCGGATCTTATATAACTGTAACTTAAAAAGACCTTATAGCCATCTGTTATTGTCTTAAACAGAAAAAAACTTTTAGCTTACTTTAAAATACTGATATTAGTGGCACAAACCCAAACAAAGAAATGAATGAACTGCCAAAATGATGAACGCATCGATAAAGATGAACCATATTAGATAAAAAAAAAAGGAATTAAAAAAATTGAGTCATCTAGACACGGTATAAACAGAAATTGTGGGCCTGAAATTTGTCAGCCATGTTAGTCATCATGTTATTTGTCATGTTTTAAAAGTTACGTTTCGATATCACATCGTGTGTTCGAGCAAAAGTGTAAAGTACAAATTTCCCAAGATTGTAAATCTCCTATAGGTTTGTTGCTATTGAAACTTCAAGAGTCTTGATTTGTAGTATGACTTAACAGATCGGACATATCTTGATCTGTTTTTCAATACGATAAGTAGACCTGTGTATAAGACCAAAATGGGACACCCCAATTAATTGGTACTTACTAGTGCTTCAGTGCATATATTGGTACTGCATAAGGTGGTAATTCTAAAAAACTAAGCTCTCAAGCGGTGGCCTGTTCCAGGTTCCAAGATAGTGGGGAAAGCGGATCGAAAAAATTGCGCAAAATCCCGTGGGGGCTTAGGAGAGAGGAGGATATTTTTGCTCGCTCGCTTTTTTACTGCCAGTCGCTCTTTTCGCTCGTCTTCACTGACCGAGAGTCTGGCTAGGACAGGCTACTCAAGAGGACTGGAAAAAAGAATTATTAAGAGCTCTTACCAGTACAGTTTGGCCAGGGTAAAGTCGAATCATAAGGCACGTTGGAGACCGAATAAAAATGCCACTGTCCAGATGAACAGAAGTACAGTAATGGGACGTTAAACTCAAAGTCAGTTCCAGTCTGACACATGACCGCACAAGTATCATCACCACCTTTACGAACGCACGCTAGGGCTCCGTTTTTAGGAGGCGGGTATAAAGGACACAGTTTTTCTGCAAGAAAAACACAACAAAACTTGTTTCCCTTCATTGTTTAGCTTAAAGGTTTAAAACATTGAAAGTTTGGGTATAGAGAAAAACAACAATGTTAACTTAGTTCTGCCCGACTAATGTAGATGAAACAATTTACCGACCACTACCATTTTCCAACGGAATCAAAATGTGAAACAAAAGAAAATCGTCTCTTCAGGGTCAGATCAAAGTATTTTTGTTGAAGGGCGTCCAGCTTGTCCACCTAGTTAAAGCCAATTTTATTCATTCCCTCCATTTGCGTTATACATTCATGGTTTTTCTAGGCCGTAGACACTCCTCTTGCTTCCGCCCCTCGTTGGAAACGACAAAGGTAGGCCGACTTAACAATTACAGCACTTCAATTCCAGCCTTTGTTTAAGATACGCATTGTTCCTTAGTTTTCTTGTTCATATCTTTACATTGTTTAATAAATGTATTTATATTTAGGCTCTTTTCACCTATTTTTTACACTTTCATTATTATCGCCATATTGATTTAACTGGTCTTAGCAGAAGAACTGCCTTTTTGATAACATGTCTTGTGTTAAAAATATCAAATGTGCTATTACTGTTTTTCAAAATAGTCTCAATGCCATGAAACTTATTGCACTAAAACTACTCAGATAGAAAAGTGAAACTGACTGGCAACTGAAAGTTTGTATATGATTATTTGCAGTTCGTGAAACAGTGCTGAAAATTTAGTAACGTACGAGTAAAACTTACTTTTCAGCGTTATCGTGAATGAACAATTTCTGTTCTGATTATATGACGGGTCGTTTGCGGTATACACAATTTGATAGGTGCCGGGAACTTCAAATAAATCTCCGCTTTGTCTGTTTGCAGAGAAAAAGACACTTCCCGAATTGTCGGAGAAAACTGGTCTCGTCCACTGTACTCTCACTTCGCTGTATTCCTCTTCTCGGACAATATCTCCTGGACACTGCTTGACGATAGGTGGTTCAATATCTAAAGTAAAATGACATTGTAAAAAGAAAAGGTCAAGATTTTATCGTAGGAGACAAAGGGTATGCGCATACTATTCTCTTCCCCACAGAGGCCTTTTTGTGTTGTAGGAAGGTTGGAAAGAAGAGAAAAATAAAAGAAAAATGCGCGAGGGGGTTGGGGAAAGGAAAAAAAGGAAGTGCGCGTGGACCGATGGGAATTTTCATTCTGTTTAGTAAGGCTGCTATAGCATTTTATGGAACAGTGTATAACAGTGTTTAACTACTTCTTCCTCGTTCTGTTAAACATTACAAACCTTTTTATTATAAAGAAGTTGCCAATTGCTTCGTTTTTGTTCAAAACACCGGCTCGCTACTCACAAGATCACGCACTTAGTAAATAGTAGGTACTTTAGGCAAACAGTAGACTACGAGCAGTCTCTCTTTATTCTCCCTGCCAACCCTTTTTAGGTGCATAAAAACTACTAACAGTAAAAAATATCATTTGCATATCATAATTGAAACTATTTACAAACGTATTAATCAATATTCATATAAATCCTTAATCTGTTGCGAAATAAAGTCAGCAATCCTGCGTGTATAACAGTTTAGGCAAGTTATTCCACGCATTAACGATCAGTACAATAGAATCAGTTGACGCTCAATGGTGGACGATGGAGATACCATCAAGAGCTTCTATTCAAAATGCAATGTTGATGAGAAGTATGCTATTAACTGGGCTGCCTCAAGGCACGCCCAGTTTATAAAATAAGTAGATTTTTCCTTAAAAAAAATGAACAATATCAATTATTAACCCAGTAACCCAGAGAGCGTTGCGTGATCCATAGAGCATGTTTGTTCATCTTCGCAGAGTCTGTTTAAAGATTGATTTCCTTCAGTTTAATGCAGCACATGCTTTTTTGGAGGTCTAAATTTCGGATTAGGATGAAGACGATTCGTCCGACGAATCTAAGAACTTTACAGAATTTCGCTCACAAGTTCCTCTCATAGCCTCATGGGCGAGATGGCAAATAAGCGGCGAAGCTTCGAGAATGCAATGGGATCACACCCTCAGAGCTACCCCCTTTAGCAGCAGAAGACCTTCCGATAAAAATTGATTCCAACTAGACAGGAGACTGCTGAAGCAATTGCAGCCATGAAAAGAAACAACAATAAGCAACAGCTTTGGATTGTGCCTTTACTACTGAGGCTCTTCAAGGCGGCAGTGATCATATGCTTGATGCCATTCATGTATTTTGCTCTGAAGTTTATACCTCATTATTATCACCACAATTTTATTAGTTTGCTACCTAAGGAAGGTGACCTCCTACTAATGACAAACTATAGAGGCATTTCCTCGTGTCCAGTGCTGCAAAGGTGTACAATAATATCTTGTTCTGATCACTAGAATTCGACAACATGTAGATCCTATTCTGAGGAAACATCAAGCTGGCTTTAGACCAGTTCGAAGCTGTGCTTAGCAAATCCACGTGCTGAGAAAAATTATGGGAGCGTTCAAAGAATACCAAATCCCACTTACTGTTATGTTACCTTCGTGGATTTCAAGAAAGCCTTTAATTCCATCAACAGAGCAGCTATGTTAGTCGTAGCACTTCGAAACTACGGCATCCCCAAAACTATACTCAATGTCATACAAGTTCTTCATAGCAAATCCAGTAGTGCTGTAATGGTAGATGGAAGCATCTCCGATGCCTTTGATGTTACAAAAGAAGTCCTTCAGGGCGATTTTTTGGTACCCTTCCTCTTTATCATTCTTTATCATTCTTGTTCACTACCTTTTGGGTAAGCCATCTGGACCTGATTCCGGAGTGGTAACCTGTTCTCGTCAGCAGAGAAGGTATCCGGCTAAAATGGTGAATGACCTGGACTTCGCTAATAACATCGCCCTCCTAGAATATCACAATATCAATATCACGGGCCCAGTCCCAGTTCACCAGAACTGCTGATGCCGCTTCAGACCTTGGTCTTGTTATCAGTGCACCCAAAACAGAGTTTATGACCATTAACTGTCAGGGGGGGCAGTGGAATGCGTAGCCCCCCCTCTAAACAAAAATTTGTGGGGCAGAGCCCTCCACGTTTTAGTGCCCCAAAAAACTTTTAAGGCTGTATTTGACAGTACCTGTGAAATCGGCGACTTCAGAGCGTACATTTTCTGCCCTCAGACGACTCGAGAGATCTCAAGAACTACCTGAGAAGCACCATGAAGCAGGACCGCCTACACAACTGCCGACTGATGCACTGTCACAAATCGATCACGGACATACTAGACACTGTCAAGATTACAAAGAGGTTTACGAACAGGGCAAAGGGTATTTTGCTGGAAAATTTGAGTTGGGGTATGCGTATGGCTGAGTGGAAGATGAGCCTCCCATGTTTCAAAACTGTCCGCCGCCTCTGATTATATAGCTGTTCACAGTCTGTCTCAGTTTGTTTTCATGCAATACAATCCAGTATATTTCTGTATAGTCTAGGACCGTCCAGGTTTTATTAAAGCCCAGTGGACTCGCCTTTTGACGAGTCTATAGTTACATAAATTAATCTTCAAATCTTCTGCAAGATATTCCGGGATATCAGAAAAGGCGTTAGAACAAGAGAAGCTGAGTAAGGCAAGAGGCCGGAGAGGACAGACAAGGACTTCAAATGGGACACCCTCATTGAGAGGGGCAAGGTCGAAAAGTTAAGGGTTAAAGAACTTGACTTCTACCTGAAAGAACATGGATTGACCAAAGTACAAGCTATTCGATGTCATTAATACCGGCACATCAAAGAGTCTGTGAACACAGACGGAATCGTGTAGTCAGCCAATGATGAAGGTGACGGGAATCGGAGGATGAAGATTCGACAGTGACGAGGACGAGAGCGACAATGACTATATACGTTTTCAACGATTTGGATGACAAGAGTAACCCTTCACAGACAATTCAGTTCATATCGGATGACCAAATATGTGAAGTTGTTGTTCAAGGTTCATGAGTTGTAAGTATTAATATATACGTCACTTGCATGCATGCTACCAGTATACATACATAGTAACACTGGCTTTAATTTTAGAAGAGGTGGAGGATAATGAAATCTTCCACCGCCAAGGTGGGGGGATCAAGACACACTGTATTCTTTGAGGGCGGATCACGTAAGCGGCTCAGTTGTCGCAACAAAAATCCTCCCCCACCCGCCCACCGGCGATAAATAATGACTGGTCGTCCCTCAGTTGACTAATGAATATTGTATGGCTTTTAGTTTAGCAATTTAACTTAGTAAGGTCCTACCCTGAATAATATATTCATGTTTGGGAGAACACGAGAGAAGCTTGAAATCACTAGCCGAAGAGTCTAAGGCCCACGTATCCGGATATTTTTTATTATCAGTATTTTTTTTTCTCGGTTTTGGCCTACCGACCAAAGGGCTCTTTCAGGCACCGGAAGAGTAGAGTTTTTTGAAAACGTCGGCTTATCGTTTTCGTGTGTACGGACGAAAACACAATGATGTCATAAGTCATACAAAGCATGCCCTATAAGAGAAGCTCTTTCGAAATTGTAGAAAAAAAATCTCCATTTTCAAAAAATATCCTGATACGAGTGGAAGAGGCCTGAAGTTTTTCACTTTTTATCTATTAACCTTCAATGTAAACGGTAAATCTGCATATTGCTGTATTTCCATTGTTGTCACTAGCAGCAACCTGAACGTCATTTTCACCAATAGGAAATTCTTGAGATGAGGCTACATTTATCTTCGCATTGGGATCCACATTTGCAGAATTGTCTGTCACCTGGATATTCCATGATACCTTTCCTGTCGCTTTTCCTTTGGTTGTATGACCTGTTATGTCAGGACACGTTATCGTTGGGGGCTGATAATCTATAAATTAGACAAATTTAATTCGTAAATATATTTAGTTGCAAAAAAATGCGTTTCTGCAAACAAAGGACAAAGTATGTGGCTAAAATGGATACTGAGTCCTAAATTCTCTACTTGACCAGTGTAAGTTGACAGCCTAGATTCTAAAAACAATTAACAGCATTGCTCAGAGTAGACTACAATCATTACCTACTTTGACCTGTTTTTCTCAGTCATTTGAGGAAAACGCGCGAGATACGAAAATAAACAAGCGCGTGACTGACTTCTCGGGCTTCCTTCTTTAGTTTCTAGCGTCTCGCTACTTTGCCGCTTAACACTCCCACGCGCGTGCACTACCCTCCCTAAATCTGAAGAAAAAGATAAACTGCCTCACAGTCTATACTTGCTCAAAGTTAGTGGACAGTCACATGAACTAAAATAATCATGATCCTGATTTCATAAACAAATGAAGTCTTTTATTGAAATTAATTAATTAGTGGTGCATCTCATTGCCCTGTATTCTTTGAAGTGAAGTTATGTTTGTTTACCTTTCCTTGTTTGAATCAAACTGGTGTCAGCGTGTATTGCATGAAATTTCTTATTTTATAAAGTTTTAATAGTCCATGTTTATTTTTAGTTTGAAGCACCGGCTGGAAGTTTTAAATCCATTGATATCAAGCCCTTTTTTTTTCATATTTACAAGGGGGACCTATTTGTAAAACAGGTTGGCCTTCCACTATTTCTAGCACTTCTTACTGAACAAGCGAAAAAATTGATTATATAAGAAACCAAAAAAAGACGAAATTTTTGCTTTTAAATTTCAAGCGCGGATAACTGATTTGAATAGTACTATCCAATTTTGGTATCCAGTGAATGTATGCTTTTCTCTGGATAGAGCGATTTTCGTATAACCTTGAAAAATGGTTTCGGAAATTGTTCGTTATCTGTTTTTAGTTTATCAGCCAATGGATGAAAAAATCAAAATATGGCTTCTTCTTTTTCCCGCCAAAGAAAATCCTAATATGGAGGAGGCATTGGTAGATTAGCCAATCGGGTTGCAGTATGACGTTAAAGCGAAGTATCTGTTGATTTCTAGAAGTTCTCGGGCATGAGGTTTTTTTACCCGAGCGTTCGCTTAACCAACAAAAGGCCAAGCGCGTTTTTATCCGTTCGATAAACCAACCAAATCGCTCTACTTTCGATCGTTTGTCGTTTCTGTTTTGTTCTCTCGTTTTCATTTCAAGGTCATACGAAAATCCCTCTAATTTTAGCAAAAACCTCAAACAAAAAGCGGAAAACGCTTGCCATGGCATTGAGGAACTTGAGCGTCCCATTCGCCATTGAGCTGACACGTTAAAACTCTCGAAGCTATGTGGGGTGCAGTAACTTCCGTAGTAAAGCCATCTGGACATAAAAATGTGCAGGATGAGTAAAATCTCATTGACTGGTCGCCACAAATACTTGGAACCACTGTTGCGTACTTGACGGACGGAAGTTTAGGGCAGCGAATTTCTAAAAATGAAAACAAATAAAATAATTTGCTTGAAAGAATAAAGATTCGGCTGTCAGGACGTGAACAGATCGACGATAATGCCCTGGTGGTGCTCATAGCAACGGTTTAAACATTTATGACAATTCTTGATTTATATTAGATATGATTTATATACGTCGATTACCTTCACAGGTCGATGGAGTTCCAGACCATGTCTTGTCGTGTTGACAGACACGCACCTCAGAGCCTTTCAGCTGGTACCCAGCAAGGCATTTGAAGGAACAGTAGGTCTGGTAGCTTAAATCAGCACTGGAGCAAATACCAGTCGGAGGATCGGCGTTAGAGACGGAAAGCGCAGGACATGAAATAGCTAGAAATAAAATGAAAAGGGTTTACGAATTTGCATCCCGCGTGGCTCCCACGAAATCGCCAAGAGAAGAGTGATAATGTAATTTGTGTTAATCAGGATTGACATAAAGGTAAGGTAGGGTCTATTGCCCATGACCACTCCCTTAGAAACCCTAACTCTTAGACGTCTTTTAAATGTAAAACCGAGCGTTTTAGGCCAAGCTTTTTCCCTAGTACTGTCCTAATGGCAAACGCAACATCCTTCAAAAATTAACTGTTAAATGTTTAAATTTTAAAAATTTAAATTCTTAGTATGATTTTTTTTTAGTAGCTATGATTGCAATTTATGTAACTCTTGTAGGTTTTACTATTTTTAATTATTTTGTAAACCCAGACCCAATTAGGTTTTTGTCAGTAATTTTCCGAACCTTGTAAACACATTGTAATTCATTTTTAATGCGAGAATGTGTCATTAAACATCTTTGTTATTATTATTATTATTATTATTATTATTACTATTATTATTATCATTATTATTATTATTATTATTATTATTAAAGAAAAATGTTGCCTGCACGGTTCGGAGAACTGGGGTCGGGTGTTGCGCCCGCGGTATCAAGGTATCGTTATATTATGCTTAGTTAGTTTCGCAGTTGTAACATGACGTATGCTTCTGAGTTGTTGTCATTGTCGTTGGCCTTCGGTTTTCTATACATGTTACAACGGTTCTAGTCTAATTAGATTGGCCCTATAACCCCAAAGCGGCCACGCCACAGCATTGGTTGGGGTTACACGGTCCCTAATTTTCCAATGATTGGTTTTTCGGGGTTAACGTGTCCGGCTGTGACGTATTTATCTTACTGTTACGACGATAATTTATGTGAGCTAATAAAATGTATCATAATGAGCCTAGCTGACCGACGCGCCCATGCCTCTATGTTGTTTGTTTTTTGTGTGTTCGATAGCTTTTTGGAGGCAAAATTTGCTTATTTCTATAGGTTTGGTATCTGGAGTTGCCTAGCAACGATGTCGCGACTACGCTCCAATTAACGTCATTCACTCGGCTGACGTCTTGTCTAGAGGAATTTTTCAGTTTCCAAGCAACACTTCCAAAGAACGAGTAACCACGAGTGTTTCTAAAAAGAAGACCCAAAAACGAAGACCTAAGACCCCCTGGACTAAAACGAAGACCGCTTGGACCAGTTGACGTCAAGGAGCATTGGTCGGCGTTGTTTTGACCGTTTTTGCGGCCGTTTTAGCGATCAAGAAATGCTTTTGTCAATAAATTTCGACAGCAAAACTATTTTAGAGATTTTACAGTGAACATTTACATTTACATTTACATGTATTTAGTCGTTAAAATCGTCAAGATATCACACCAACCGTAAACATAAAAAATAAATAAATAAATAAATAAAATAAGTAAATGAATGAAATACAGATATGTCAATATATAAAATATGGATATAAAAGTTGAATACAGAAAACTATATAAACTATAATAACTATTCTTTAAGAAAAGCTGATAACCAATATTTAAACGTTTCTAAGGAGGTTGAAAAAACAATGGCCTCAGGGAGGTAGTTAAAGAGGCAGAACATTGAAGCCATTTAGACCACTGACGGCTTGATAGGTCGCGGGGTATGTTTGTTATTCGGAAGTGCGTTTCAGATCGGCTTCTCACCGTAAAAACCTTTATTACTTTTCCCTGAAATCTGTAACTTCAGGAGTACCCGACGAAGCCGCTCGACAAAATACCCGCTCGACAGGCAGAATTTGAGCTAGCTGGAAAAAAAAAACATTGGCTAATTAGCTGGCTGGCAAATCTGAATTAGCGCCTCGCTAGCTGAAAATATGAAAAATTTATGCCGGTTCTGGCTGGGTAAAAAGGTATATTTTTTCTCCTGGCAATCGCATGTAATTTTTTACATGGATATTAGCACGAGCGAAGCAAGTAATTGCGCGTGAAAATCACCCCACGCGAGCTGTGGAAATGACACCTTTTGCCTGTGGAAACGGAAATTTGTTTGGGTGTGTAAGCAAAACGTCCTGCTGTGAACACCTTGTAAAAGATACACGTAGTGAGAAAATGACACAGTTGAGTCAAGCACCGCTCACCGCTTTGTTTTTAGTCGTTTCGCTGTCGATCCTTTATAGAAAACACTTTTGTGTGTTCATGTTTTAATATGCCTGTCTACATATCAGCTACTTTCCTACGTTCTACTTTAAACCTGATGTTAAGGCGGCCAAAGGTAAGCAAAATGGTTGTGTTTCTTTGTCAGGTTGCCGTGCATGTGTATCGAATTAAAAACATTCGCTAATGCACATAAATGCCATCAAATATTGAGACGATTGAATACAAAAACTCTCTCCAATAAATAATACACTCTGGTCTCTTAGCGGAGTGAACTCAGAACTGATTTCATTCGGTATGCTCGTTTGCAATGTTGTCCAGGTTTGCGCGCTCTGGAATATGTCCGTTGGAACCTATTTCTCTTTTGTTATGTGCTCACCGGGCCTGGAAACCTCCTCGATCTATGGTCATTTGGAAGGCGTTTAGCAACTGCACAGGTATCTGTTAGGATCGGAAAAGGTAGGAAGATTTTACGTTTGTACTACCCGTATATTGACGTATTTCGCGTCCGTCTAGTAACTGTTGTTTTTTTAAAAAAAACAACATCCAAGTGTGCCGTTGCATTTCAATGCTAACGTCTGTGTAGTAAATTGTAGTATAGCGGGGTAAATCCCGAACGGCTATCATTCTTTGACTTTCGTACTAGTATCTGTTTTGACGCTGAGGCATTTCTTGCTCTTAAAGCTTTTTATCGTATAAATTGTAAGAGCTCTGTTAGTAAATTTATTCATATCTTCGAACACAGTGACTCAGATTACACTTTTTTGGTGATGTTTCCCGGCTGTAGGACCTCAAATTTGACAGCGGGCGTTACCGGCCATGGATACGTTTGAGAGGCTCTTTGGCCAATGTAGAAAAAAGAATGAAAAATGGATCACAATTTTCTTGCCAAAAAATGAAAGAAAATTACAAATGTGAACAGTATTTTACACATTTTCCTAAAATTGCCGCAAGCAGGGTTTAAACTGGACTATTGAATAAACAAATTAATAGACAACTATGTTGTTCTTTTTGTAACCATTTGTCGTGAAGAACAGGATATTTTTCTTTGGAATTTTTATTTTCTTCTGGTTATCATGAAGTTATTGCTTTCTACAAAATAATCGCCCTTACAACTCAACCGTAGCTTGCGCAAAAAGGCGTCATTAAGGTGCTTAGGGTTGTTAAGATGCGCGAGCGCGAAGCGCGAGATACGCAGTAGGACGCAGTTACGTCACGTTTGCCGTCTTCAACTCGATTTTTAAACGTACCGAAGAAGGTTTCACCTAAGCTTATCTTATTGCCAAAAACTACAAGAATTTTTCTGTAGCTGTATTAAAACTCAAGTACTGTTGTTGTTCGCAAATTTACTATGACGGTCGCTTCAAGCAAACTGATAAAGATATCGTGGCATGTATTTTACTTTGGTGCGTGTCTCTATACCCAAAGCAAAAAAAGCTTGCCTGCCTTGGTGTGATCTTACTTACATTTGTTTCAACTGCGCTTCGATTCTATAACTTAAAGACATCACACGACCATCGCATGCACGACATAAGGTTACATGCCTTTATAGGTGATTGTCTGACTGCAAAACGAAACATTCTTGACTTACATACAACTATTGGCTTTTGCTGCGAAACTTTGCACCAGTTCTGGTGTGAAACTTTTACGGTGATTGCCTGACTGACCACGTACGACTACTGGCTTTTGCTGCGAAACTTTGCACCAGTTCTGGTGTGAAACTTTTACGGTGATTGCCTGACTGACTACCTACGACTACTGGCTTTTGCTGCGAAACTTTGCACCAGTTCTGGTGTGAAACTTTTACGGTGATTGCCTGACTGACTACTTACGACTACTGGCTTTTGCTGCGAAACTTTGCACCAGTTCTGGTGTGAAACTTTTACTGTGATTGCCTGACTGACCACGTACGACTACTGGCTTTTGCTGCGAAACTTTGCACCAGTTCTGGTGTGAAACTTTTACGGTGATTGCCTGACTGACCACGTACGACTATTGGCTTTTGCTGCGAAATTTTGCACCAGTTCTGGTGTGAAACTTTTACGGTGATTGCCTGACTGACCACGTACGACTACTGGCTTTTGCTGCGAAATTTTGCACCAGTTCTGGTGTGAAACTTTTACGGTGATTGCCTGACTGACTACCTACGACTACTGGCTTTTGCTGCGAAACTTTGCACCAGTTCTGGTGTGAAACTTTTACGGTGATTGCCTGACTGACTACCTACGACTACTGGCTTTTGCTGCGAAAACTTTGCACCAGTTCTGGTGTGAAACTTTTACGGTGATTGCCTGACTGACTACTTACGACTACTGGCTTTTGCTGCGAAACTTTGCACCAGTTCTGGTGTGAAACTTTTACGGTGATTGCCTGACTGACTACTTACGACTACTGGCTTTTGCTGCGAAACTTTGCACCAGTTCTGGTGTGAAACTTTTACGGTGATTGCCTGACTGACTACCTACGACTACTGGCTTTTGCTGCGAAACTTTGCACCAGTTCTGGTGTGAAACTTTTACGGAGATTGCCTGACTGACTACCTACGACTACTGGCTTTTGCTGCGAAACTTTGCACCAGTTCTGGTGTGAAACTTTTACGGTGATTGCCTGACTAACTACCTACGACTACTGGCTTTTGCTGCGAAACTTTGCACCAGTTCTGGTGTGAAACTTTTACGGTGATTGCCTGACTGACTACCTACGACTACTGGCTTTTACTGCGAAACCTTTGTGGTGATTGTTTGACGACATACCATTATGGCTTTTTGGCTAGAGAAAAAATGAGTGTGTAAGATCAAACTCAGGATGACAAGCTCTTCTAGTAGTAGTGCGGAGAAAGTTACTACAAGAACACGTTATCAGTCTGGCTTTAAAAAGTAAACTGTTGCCATAGCATATTTGAAAACATGGACAGTATTGTTTTTTTATACCACAACAGAAAGGTCCTTGTCTGCTGTCAGGCGTTTTCGTAAATGAAGAAAGAGGAAACCATCCTCCCCACGTTGAAACTCGAGTTAAAGACCGCAAACGTTACCTTACTTTTTGGGTTCGTGGTTTTCAGCCGTAGCGGTTAGAATTTTCCGACGGAAAGCCTGTTTACTCGAAACTTTCTATCAGTTCTGGTGTAAACTTTTTGCGGAGTAACAGTAGGCACGGCATACAATGCTGGCAATAAGCATGTGTCTACACTGAATTTGGGGTGATTTTGCAGAGGAGACCCCACGTAGATCGAGCTTACTCGTTATGCTGTTTATTCTTAAACTTTTTTTCGCCTCAGTCGATTATCGTTGGAAAAAAATACATTGGTCTTAAGGCTTTGCGGTGATCACTTTTTTTACGTTTTATTGTGTTATGGACAAAGTTCGGGATCTTCCTTTTTATCGTTTACCTGGCAAAAACTCAAGACTACTCCTCAAATCCACATTCCAAGACTGTAAGTACCGCTGAATGTCTTTAGTTATGTTATTGTTATGTAATACTTAGGGATAGGGAATAACATATACTAAACAAATACACTCATCTTTTCCCTATATCTCCAAAAAAAAAAACGACAACTAGATAAAAGGGTGAAACAGGTTAAACACGCTTTTCTTTTATGTTATGTAAATTTGACGTAAAACAAATCTTGCTTACTGACTTACACGTTTTTCTTGGCAATGTGTTAAATGAAACTTTGCTGGCTGGCTCATAACTTACTTCTGCTACCGCTGGCTGGCAAACACCAAATTCCGTTTCACTCTGGCTGGGATTGCGTAATTTTTGTTTTTTTAACCTTGCTGGCTGGCAAAAAACCGTCAAACATGATTGCTGGCTGGGATTTTTATTTTCTGAAAGTCTTGCTAGCTAGCAGTGTAGAGCGGGTATTTTTTTCCCAGGAAAGTTAAATATTAACATAGGTTGACGTAAAAGCACTTTGCTAGCGTTTACGACATCGTATAATCAATTTTGCGAAAAATGTTCGTTGGGTACTCCTGTAACTTTGAATTTATGTTTCACCGAGGCAGACCCAAAACGAATTGTAGTCGGTTTCAGATCAGTTATTAGCAATTATTAGTCGCGTGTCTCAATTGATCCTTGTTAAGTTATTCTTTTTTTTGTGTGTGTTTTTATAATAATACGTCAAAGTTCTCCGTTGGGGTTTTTACTGTAGAGTTACTTTGTATGCAGTTGTGGGCTTTACTGACTAACGGCGCGTGAAACGCTGAGACTTAAATAGTTTTTCATTTCCTCGAGATGGAAAGGATGAAACGGTTAGTAGACAGACGCTCATTAGTAAACCTATACCGAATTTCGTATGCAGGAAGGCAGTGACTAGACACTTACTAGACACTGACTAGGCACTTAATTAGTACGCAGGAAGACAGTGACTAGACACATATGTTTTACTAATAAAGTGACGTCATTGACTAGACCTTGCTAGACACTAACTAGACACCAAAACGGAGTAAAACCCGGAGTCAATCGGTAAAAATCGGTATCGATAAAAACTCGGTAGCAATCAAGTGATTTTTATCGATTGATAACGGAAATCGGTGAAAATCGATAAACTAAATTGCTGTGTCAAATCCATATTATCGATTTTTCATGATTTTATCGATTTGTAACGGAAGTCCGCCATTGTTGTTTTTTGGCATGAGTTAGATAGTACAGCTGAGAAAACACATCCACGAATATCAACTGCTCAACAAACATGAAAATGAGAAATGTGGAAACCATCACACACACAAGTTTCTCTCTAAAACTCTTCGTTTGGTACATAACAACAAAAACGGTTCGGTTTTATAATTACATTCATAAACATTCAGGTCTCGCAGGCAAGTATCACGAAAAATACAACCTTAGTAAAATATTTCCTAGCTTGATGTCTGAAATTCATTCAAAGATTTCCCTAGATAGATTTTTACCGTTTCCGAAATCAATCGATTTCGATTTTTATCTATTGGCTACTCCGGTATTTGACTACACCGGGAACTACACCGACTTTATCGGAACAAGTTTACTGTTTGCATGAAATAAGTTTTCAATTTTTAATAAACAGATGAGCAGATATATCTTCCGATATAACTCGATGAAATCGGTAAAAATCAAGATAAATCGATAAACGAAACGAGTGTGTCATCGATTCCTACCGACTGGTCGATACAATCGATAGCAATCAAATCAGATTTATCGATTTTTACTGATTTATCGATTGATAAATCGGTGTCGATTTTTATCGATTGACTACTCCGGGAGTAAAAACAACATAGTATACTACTCTTAAAATTGACTGAGCCACGCAGGTTAAAAAAGTCGAGACAAATTCTTAATAAGAAACACTTACAGTTGCAGTAGGAAACTGAAAAGGAGTGCAACAAAAACGCCAGAAATGCAAGTTTTCTGTTAACCATGTTTCTCTCCTAAATGCTTTTAACACCAGAGCGTGTGAAGTTGCCGCAAGCTTAGCTGCCAACACTCTTGTGAGAAAAGTGAATTGAAACGCTTCATTATCTTTTGTTAAGAAAGCAATAATGATTAGAGATATGCTTTTTAATTATTCCAGGTGTGCAAACAGTTTCTAAGCCCTAATGATAATTCCAGTTGCCATTAGTTCATGGAAAATATTCGGTATACACACGTTTCAAACAGTGCAGAGTGTTTTCATCCTATATTTCCATTATTAAGCTGTATTGAAAATCACGCTCGTTCCCAGGTTCCTTTTCTACTCGTCTCTGGAGACAAATAGGAAAGGGCCCTGGGGATTGGGTTGTATTGTTTGGATACTGGATTCATGATGATGATGATTACTCCGTTTCGAAAATTCTTGAAACATATAACAATATAACCAAATGAACAAAGCAAGGGAATCTTGCGTTACTATGGCTTGGATCACTAACACTAACTACTGTTTGGATGACTCTCAGTAGAAACCAGAGATTGTTGGACACGGCTTGCAAGGATCATGGGGCGATTTGTCAACTTAAGCTTCGTTCGAATCATTTGCATCGAACCTTCGAGCTACATTGAACAACAAATTTTAGCTGCAAAGAAGCGCTAAATCGGCCTAGATTGCCTTTTTTACTCCTCCCTTTGTTTAGTTCTTATTAATTCATAATCAGCGCTCGGAGAGAAATTTTGTATTTGCGCGAGGAGATACAGTATTTTCCATTTGTCGTGAGAAAATGTTTGGCTTTGATTATGAGTTACCCCAGGTGTGAAAACAGGGTTGACTGATTGTTGTATTAGAACGATGGCTGTAAAAACACCATTTCTAACTAATTTTCTCATTAAAAAATTTCATCATTTGAAATTGAAATCTCATTCAATGGCATAGTGAGTGTTATATTCAGGATTTTCAAACACGAATAGCCTAGTATGTACTAGTTAAACAACAATTATCAATATCTCAAGTAATTTCAATCAATTCCAGACTTGAAGACAGTTTTAGTCTCACTCTTTTTTTCCTTGGGTACAAAGAAACAATTTTCGCTTCTGTTGTTTGCTAAGTACTTGTGAATATACCTTGTTAAATCAGTTGAAAAATCTAAACTTGAGCTGAATTTGTTCCTTTTAAAAATCTAAAAATTAATAACTATTAATACTGATTAAGAGAATCATAAACAAGTAAGAACTAACGAGATAATGTTCTGACGTCTCGGCGACCTCATGATCCCATTATCAAGGGACCGGAAATAAATGAATACGAGTGCAGTTAAAGTTTTCTAAATATGCCTATTTTTGATATAAGTCAAATAGAGCTAGACAAAGACTTTGTCACCGATTGATTTCGTTTGCACGTTCAAGCGCGATGTCTTAATTGTTTGATGCGCAACATTTCGTGAACAAGACAGTCAATTTTAATAATAACAAAAGTAATAATAATAATAATAATAATAATATATAGAATAAATCCTTAAATGCGTTCAATCAGAGTAAAGCTGCCTTTTTTATATT
Organism: Porites lutea; assembly: GCF_958299795.1. Lineage (NCBI taxonomy): Eukaryota > Metazoa > Cnidaria > Anthozoa > Scleractinia > Poritidae > Porites > Porites lutea. The sequence goes on along the minus strand of NC_133214.1, from coordinate 21,131,999 downwards.
CAAGCTGATTTCTAGTGCACTACGAGCTTCCTATAAAATTGAATTTATAACCTCACATCAACTGGTCGTGTAAGTAATTAAGATTTCAGCGTTTTCTTAAGTTATTTTAGCTCAAAGTACATTTCCTCTGCATTTCACAACATTAATTCGTCCAAGTAAAAGGTCATTTTACTATTAACAATTTATTGTTCTTTGCGCATTCACAGCTGATTTTACCAATGAACTCTTTGGTAACGGATCGATTTGCACTTAAAAACAATGAAAAAGGTAAAACAACCATATTTTACGTCGGTAAGTCATGATTATAATTCAGCTGAAAAACTTGAGGTCGGCGGTACGCTCATTTGCCACCGCTTCCTTGTAAAAAAAAAAAGCGGAAAAGCGAGAGAGATTGTATGCAATTTCATTTAAACGTTCGTTCTTCAAAACCCTGAAAGAAGGTAAAAAACCAGTTGCTGTACTAATTATGATGTACAAAAATGAGAGGAGCCTGGGGACAAAATTCTCCCAGCTGAATGAAAAAGAAAATGGCTGGGTAAAAAGGCGGGACTCACCCCCCCCCCCCCCCCGACCCGAAAAAATAACTCCCCAAAGAAGATAAACTGCCTCCCAGAAAATAATTGTAATCATCTATACCGACTATAATATAATATCGTTCTTTAAAACTTTGAAAGACGGTGAAAAAAAACAGTAGCTGTTCTTATTAGAGGAGGGTGTTAAAAAAGAAGAACAGGGGGGGGATCAAGTCAAAAAACCTCTACAATGGGAGGAGAGAGTGAAAGAAAAAAAAAATAACAACAACAACACCCATCCTAAATTACTGCGTTCTTAAAACACTTAATCATAGTTTTTGATAAAGATAAAAGATTAATCAAGATCAATGAAAAAGGGCTAGAATATTTCTCTGTTCTGAGTTATTTGAGGCTATAGAGAAAAGGGGATCGACTTACAATCACCTTTTGACTTAAAGAGAGGCCCTTGCAAATTATTAGTCAGTAGTCAACGGAGCAGATTTCTGGCTAATTTCAAATTTTAAAACATTTAGTGATCAATGCGACATTCAAAGGATCATTTTGCAAAAAAACTCAGGATAAAATCATTGCAATTGTGCACAGCTGATTTGATTTCACCTATTTTTAATCCGCTGTCACAGTGATTTGGGTATCCTTGTATGGGTATTCCTGTTCCCAAATCACCAGTAGTATTGGTATCAACGTGACACCGTCTAAGCAGCTTCCTCTCTCTCTACCCTGAACATACTCTTAGGCAGGCAATAAATAATCACAGCTGATAATATTTCAGTGTTAGTTTATTGACTATACCAAGGGTTATACAGGCTTGTATCAAAGCTCTTGATTATTAAAGTGCGCCGTTAGCGACCTTTATTCTCTTCAGTTTGCTTCAAAACCACGACTGGAATCAACCTGTTATTAAGGGAAAACAAATACAGAAAAAGGTGAGTAAAAATATAACTCCTTCACCTCAGTTTACTTTTTACAAAGCATTAGATGAATAAATTACAACGCTTCAAAAAATTCTGCTTTGAGTCTCTTTGCACTGACCAATTCATCACCTAAACTAGAAAGTTCGTAATGCTACAGTAATACGAGCCTCTGTTTGCAGTGTGAGCGGTGCTTTGTTAGGAGCCTATGGTGCTATGTGGTACAATCCAGGAGGATGGGGTGATCACTATTATATCAATGGTTTAGTTTGGTTTCCACATACTTGTCCTAATCAAGGCAGGTCTCAGTGGTTGTATGGCTGGCAGGATTTGAGATTTACCTTTAATTCCAGGGGAAACAAAGATATTCTTCAAGCATTCGGGGTCAAACAGGCAAAAGAAAGGAGGAACATAGGGCGACGTCAACAACTGGTAGAATTTGTCTTTGATGGAGGCTTGGATGTTAAGATCATGCGCATCTCCATCAAAGTAGTGATATTGCTGGCTCCACAACTTTATCGATGACGATGGATTCACCCCAGCTGCATTAAAAAAAAGAAAAAGAAAATGGAAAGGTCTCATTCCAAAAGAACTTTAAAACAATGGCATCTGGCTTTCTCACATGGTTATTCCGGATCTTATATAACTGTAACTTAAAAAGACCTTATAGCCATCTGTTATTGTCTTAAACAGAAAAAAAACTTTTAGCTTACTTTAAAATACTGATTTTAGTGGCACAAACCCAAACAAAGAAATGAATGAACTGCCAAAATGATGAACGCATTGATAAAGATGAACCATATTAGATAAAAAAAAAGGAATTAAAAAAATTGAGTCATCTAGACACGGTATAAACAGAAATTGTGGGCCTGAAATTTGTCAGCCATATATGTTAGTCATCATGTTATTTGTCATATTTTAAAAGTTACGTTTCGATATCACATCGTGTGTTCGAGCAAAAGTGTAAAGTACAAATTTCCCAAGATTGTAAATCTCCTATAGGTTTGTTGCTATTGAAACTTCAAGAGTCTTGATTTGTAGTATGACTTAACAGATCGGACATATCTTGATCTGCTTTTCAATACGATAAGTAGACCTGTGTATAAGACCAAAATGGGACACCCCAATTAATTGGTACTTACTAGTGCTTCAGTGCATATATTGGTACTGCATAAGGTGGTAATTCTAAAAACCTAAGCTCTCAAGAGGTAGTCCGTTCCAGGTTGCAAGATAGTGGCGAAAGCGGATCGAAAAAATTCCGCAAGACCTGGTAGGGGCTTGGGAAAGACGAGGATATTTTTGCTCGCTCGCTCATTCGCTCGCTTTTTTACTGCCAGTCGCTCTTTTCGCTCGTCTTCACTGCCTTGCACAGGCTACTCAAGAGGACTGGAAAAAAGAACTATTAAGAGCTCTTACCAGTACAGTTTGGCCAGGGTAAAGTCGAATCATAAGACGCGCCGGGGAGCGAATAGAAACTCCACTGTCCAGCTGAGCAGAAGTACAGTAATGGGACGCTAAACTCAAAGTCAGTACCAGTCTGACACATGACCGCACAAGTATCATCACCACCCTTACTAACGCACGCTAGGGCTCCGTTTCTAGGAGGCGGGTATAAAGGACACGTTTTTTCTGCAAGAAAATACAACAAAACTTGTTTCCCTTGATTTTTTTGCGTAAAGGTTTAAAACATTGAAAGTTTGGGTATAGAGAAAAACAACAATGTTAGCTTGGTTCTGTCCGACTAATGTGGATGAAACAATTGACCGACCACTACCATTTTCCAACTGAATCAAGATGTGAAACAAAAGTAAATCGCCTCTTCAGGGTCGGATCAAGGTATTTTTGTTTGAGGGGGTCCAGCTTGTCCACCTAGTTGAAGCCAATTACTTTCATCCTCCATTTGCGTTATACATTAGTTTTTCTAGGCCGTAGACCCTCCCTTTGCTTCCGCCCCTCATTGGAAACGACAAAGGTAGGCCGACTTGGCAATTACAGCACTTCAATTCCAACCTTTCTTTAAAATATGCATTGTTTCTTAGATTTCTTGTTGATATTTTTACGTTGTTTAATAAATGTATTTATCTTTAGGCACTTATTACCTATTTTTTACACTTACATTATTATCGCCGTATCTATTATTCTGGTTTCTGCTTGTAACTGGTCTTAGCAGAAGAACTGCCTTAATAACATGTCTTGTGTTAAAAATATCAAATGTGTTATTTCCTGTTTTCAAAATAGTCTCAATGCCATGAAACTTTTTGCACTAAAACTACTCAGATAGAAAAGTGAAACTGACTGGCAACTAAAAGTCTGTATATGATTATTAGTGTAGCAGTTCGTGAAACAGTGCTGAAAATTTGGTAACTTAAGTATGAGTAAATCTTACTTTTCAGTGTTATCCTGAATGAACAATTTTTGTTCTCATTATTTGACGGGTCGTTTGCGGTATACACAATTTGATATGTGCCGGGGACAGCAAATAATTCTCCTATTTGTCTGTTTGAAGAGAGCGTGACACTTCCCGAATTGTCGGAGAAAACTGGTCTCGTCCAGTGTACTCGGACTTCTGGCTTTTCCTCTTCTCGGACAATATCTCCTGGACACTGCTTGATGATAGGTGGTTCAATATCTAAAGTAAAATGACATTGTAAAAGAAAAGGTCAAGATATCGATCGTAGGAGACAAAGGGTATGCGCATACTACTCTCTTCCCCACAGAGGCCTTTTTGTGTTGTAGGAAGTTTGGAAAGAGGAGGGGAAAAAAAAGGAAAACGCGCGGGTGGTTTGGGAGAAGATAAAAAGGAAGTGCGCGTGGACCGATGGGAATTTTTATTCCGTTTGTTAAGGCTGCTATATCATTTTATGGAACAGTGTCTAACAGGGTTTAACTACTTCTTCCCCGTTCCTTTAAACATGAGTAAACTTTTTATTACAAAGAAGTTGCCAATTGTTTCGTTTTTGTTCCAAACGGTGGCTCGCTACTCACAACACCACGCACTTAGTAAATAGTAGGTACTTTAGGCAAAAAGTAGACAACGAGTAGTCTCTCTTTACTCTCCCTGCCGACCCTTTTTAGGTGCATTTTTCAATTTTCGAGTAACAATACTATACTATACAATACTTTATTCAAGAGATAAAAACTAAAGTTACAAAATATCTCTCGAAAGGGGATATCTAGAAGCTAACCCTAGTAAAAGATTCCCCAAAATAAAAGATAAAAAGATAAAATCTAGAATCTAAAACATTATAAACAGAGAGAAAAATATAAAACCTAAAAAATAGAGTAAAAAACATCAAGTGCATATCATAATTGAAACTATTTACAAACGTATTAATCAATGTTCACATAGACCCTTAATCTGTTGCGAAATAAAGTCGGCGATCCTGCGTGTACAACATCTTTAGGCAAGTTATTCCACGCATTAACGATCCGTACAACACGTAAGATCTCGTAAGTGCTCCGTTCTCGATACATAATCACCGGTCGTCCCTCAATTGAGTAATGAATATTGTATAGTTTTTAGGTTAGCAATTTAACTTTGTAAAGTCCTACCCCGAAGAAAATATTTATGTTTTAAGAACACAAGAGAAGGTTGAAATCACTCGCCGAAGACTCTCAGGCCCACGTATCCGGATATTTATTATCATTATTATTATTATCATTATTGTTATTATTATTTATTTATTTTTCTCGGTTTTAGCCTTCCGATTAAACGGGAATCGGAATTAAATGGGGTTTTGAAAACAGTCCCCAGAGTAGTGTTTTCGAAAACGCCAGCTTATCGTTTTCGTGTATACAGGGAGTTTTTCGAATACGATAATATCATACGTCATACAGGGCATGCCCAGTAAGAGAAGCTACCCTTTTTCAAAATTGGAGAAAAAAATATCCATTTTCAAAAATATCCGGATACCACTGGACGAGGCCTGAAGTTTGGATCAATCTAGGTTTCTGGGAAACTGCCCACCTACCCCTCCCCAAAGCCATCATTTTGCCCTATGTGAGAAGTAAGTGTTAATGTTAACTTAGAAGTAAGTGTTAATGTTAAATTGATTTTGAACTTTTTCTCTTTATATCTATTAACCTTCAATTCTAACGCTAAAACTGCATGTTGCTGTATTTCCTGTGCTGTCACTAGCAGTAACCTGAACATCAGTCGCACCAATAGGAAATTGTTGAGAAGACTGATGAGTTGAAGTTACAGTTATCTTCGCATTGGGATCCACAATTACAGAGTTGTCTGTCACCTGGATATTCCATGATACCTTTCCTGTCGCTTTTCCTTTGGTTGTATGACCTATTATGATAGGTCCAGGACACGATAACGTTGGGGACCGATAATCTATAAATTAGAAAAATTTATTTCGTAAATATATTTAGATGCGAAAAAGGCGGTTCTGCAAACAAAGGACATTAAAGGATGTGGCTAAAATGTATACTACGTCTTAAATTCTACTTGACTTGTAAGTTGACAGCCTAGATTCTAAAAACAATCAATAACATTGCTCAGAGTAGACCAGGGGCAGTCGCTACTTTGACCAGTTTTTCTCAGTCATTTGAGGGAAACGCGCGAGATTCGAAAATAAACACGCGCGTGACTGACTTCTCGGGCTGCCGCCCAATTTTCTAGCATCTCGCTGCTTCGCCGCTTAACACTCGCACGCGGGTGCACTCCCTCACTGATTTGAAGAAAAAGATAGAGAGTTTTTTCGTTGCTCCGGCCCCAATCTCCTTGCGGTTTCTCTGCGCCTTAGCCCACCTTTATTACTTTACCGGCCCAACCAAAACCACCATGTTACGCAGGCTACAGTCTGTGCTTAAAGTTAATGGATAATCACATGAACTAAAATAAAAATGGTCCTGATTTCATAAACAAATGAAGTCTTTTATTGAAATTAATTAATTAGTGGTGAATGAAGTTCTGTTTGCTTACCTTTCCTTGTTTGAATCAAACTGGTGCCAGCGTTTATTACATGAACTTTTTTTTAAAGTTTTAATTGTCCATGTCCATTTATAGTTTGAAGCACCGGCTGGAAGTTTCAAATCCATTGATATCAAGCCCTTTTCTCATATTTACAAAGGGGACGTGCCTGTAAAACAGGTTGGCCTTGCACTGTTTCTAGCATTTCTTACTGAACAAGCAAAAGAATTGATTATATAATAAACCAAAAAAATGAAGAAAGTTTTGCTTTTAAATTTCAAGCGCGGATAACTGATTTGAATAGTACTATCCAATTTTCCAATTTTGGTATCCAATGAATGTCAGTGTGCCTCGAAAGAAAACCTCAAACAGAAACCCAAAGCCGGAGCAAGACACGGCCATGCTAGGCCTATGTCACGGCGTTTTCACGGATCATTTTATTGTTAGACATAATTTAAGGCACTTTTTCCTGCGAGAATAAAATCTTCAGCATGTCTATGAGCGTATTCGAAGTATAAGATATCAAAAAGGAAAACTAAACGTTATTAAACCGCAAAAAATATCATTTTTAGGTCTGTATAGATTTTGCTCACTGGTTTGTGGAATTTAATATATATTCAAAATTTGCTTCAAAAACGTTCTAAAAATAAACTGGTCCGTGAAAACACCGTGACACGAGCGCATGGAAGTTGCTCCTGCCTCAAACACAAAGGGGACTGGAAAACGCTTACCATGGCATTGAGGAGCTTGAGCGTCCCATTCGCCATTCAGCTGACACGTTAAAGATCTCGAAACTGTCTGGGGTGCAGTAACATCGGTAGTAAAGCCATCAGGACATGAAAATGTGCAGACTGAGGAAAATCTCATTGACTGGTCGTCACAATTACTTGGAATCACTGTTGCGTACCTTACGGACGGAAGTGGAGGACAGCGAATTGCTAAGAATGAAAACAATTAAACTAATTTGCGTGAAACAAAAAGATTCGGCTGTTAGGCCATGATATTACAGAGGAATATTTCTTTTATCACCAATAACTTCTTTAAATTTACCGGCACAGAGCTTTTGGAACCCATTCGGATCTCTTAATCGGGGATACCACCAACCCCCATTTTATGGAACAATTTTGCAGCCTCGTTTTGTAAAGGGATGCCGATGGGATCTAAGTAGATGCTGCAAATGTGAGTTGTCTACTTAGCTAATGAATTAAAAGAAGCAACTTTTTGTTATCTCGTCATTCATTAGTGATCTGTCTTTGCTTATGTTATACGATTAGTTTTGGCAATACACACTTATAAGATTAGTGAACAGATCGAGGATAATGCCTAGGGTGGTGCTCATAGCAACGGTTTAGACATTTATGACACTTATCGATTTATATTAGATTTATATATGTCGATTACCTTCACAAGTCGATGGGGTTCCAGACCATGTCTTGTCGAGTTGACAGACACGCACCTCAGAGCCTTTCAGCTGGTACCCAGCCATGCATTTGAAGGAACAGCTGGTCTGGTAGCTTAAATCAGCACTGGAGCACATACCACTCGGAGGATCGGCGAAAGTCACGAAAAGCGCAGGACATGAAATAGCTAGAAATAAAATGAAAAGGGTTTACAGCCTTTCACATGACAAAAAAAGCCAACAGGCCTTTATCGGTCTCTCAGTTCGTTCTTTTGAAGTTGTCGGAGGATTCTTTTAATATTGTTTAGTAAGCTATGAGCACCAGCCTTCCGATTATCGCAAGCTATAGTTGTCCAATACTTAGCCTGAATTTCAGACATTCCTTCAGATAATTTATACTGTTTAAGATGTAACTTTTGTTAGCCTTTTGAAAATACTTGAATTAAATTTTCCCCTGTGAGATTTTCCATACGATCGAAAATTTATAATGATGTTAAAGATGCAACACATGAGGGGACACAAAGACGATTAGATGACACAAGAGCTAAAAATCACATAAACTGTACTGATTCGATTCAAGAACGTAAACGCTGCAACAAACTTGTAATAATTCCGTGGCGGAATCCCGGGGGCGGAATACCATTCCATTCCTAAAATTAATTGGGGAAACAATTGGGGATCATTTCGCATTTCGGGGGCTGTAGTTTTCCGCACAGCGGCATCTCTCATCTAACAGGTAGGTACGTCATGTAAAACCTATAATGGCCGCGCCGAATCGAGTCGTTGTTGGAGAATTTTGTGTTTAGCAATGGCACGACTTGCTGGTCTTGTACTGCGTTTTTGGAATATTCTACTGTTCGCCAAGAAAAGGCAGTGCTTAGATAGTCGTAAAAAACTGCTATTTTGCGACCTCAACAACTTGTTCCTTTGAAGAAAGTGATGGGGAAACGCCCAGCTGATTCAAGGTACCGCTCTACCGATACCAACATCCGAAGGCAGCTAAGGTAAGCGTTTATATTATGAGACATATTAGGAAAATCCTATGGCATTTAACGGCCTTAAAATTTAAAAGGATAGTGCCTTTATAATAAACCTTCTCAATCGGGGAATAAGGTGGAATATTAAATAAATGCCAATATTATGAATAATGCTCAGTCAATTCCAAGCGTGCCCAGGCCCCCCACCCCCCCCCCCCCCCTCGGGCATTGCCATCTTGTCGAGATTTTGTGGTCACAAAGTCAGCCATTTGTTTACTATCAGTGAGGAGCAAGGGTGGCACAGTGGTGAGAGCACTCACCTCCCACCAAAGTGACCTGGGTTCAAATCCCGGTGTCAACACCATATGTATGTGGGTTGAGTTTGTTGTTGGTTCTCTCCCTTTCTCTGAGAGGTTTTCCTCTGGGTATTCCTATTTTCCCCTTTCCTCAAAAAACAATATTTTCAAATTCCAATTCAACCAGGATCAGGTAGACGAAGAACCACCTTGTGAATGTGTTCCTCCAAATCGTTATTTTATTTATTTAGTATCATTATCAGAGCTGAGTTCTCCAGCAGACAGACTCCTGTTCACTTGGCAAGGCTTTTTTGCCAATTGTTGTCAGTTGCTTAAAATTTGCACTACAGGGATGCTGTTAATTTAACTTCTGGTTTTTCTAGTGCCATATTTTGAACTTTGTGGCTTGTTAATTGACAACATGGTAAAGCAAATTATACAAAGGGCTTATAGTTAATTTGAAATTTAACCAAGTCTAAAGGTAAAAAAAATTTATTTAATAATATAAATATTGACAAACTCAAAATTAAAATTAAATTAAAGATGGAAGGTCAAACTACAGGAAGGTATTGTTTTTTCTGGTTCTTCTTTTCTTCTGGCATATTATAAACTAAGTTTTCAACAAATTCTTCTACCCAACAATGTTACCTTTGCACCCATAGACTTCCACTCTCATGGATATATGATTGTGCCAGCCTGTTGGATGAAACCGGATGTAACGTGCCCTAATTCCTTCACTGAACCTGTGCTTAACTACAGTATCCTGGTCTGTATTTCCAAGAAACTCCTGAACATAAAACAACAACTGCAGTTGTAAATGCCTTTCAAAAATTAGTAAAATCTCAGTTATCTCAGACATTTTATCTGAAAGCCAAGACAACATACTTCCTTGAAAAGCACTAGGTTGTAGTACTCATTTTATGGACACCACTATATTAAGTAAAAAAACCTATCAGATACCTGTTAACTAAGCCTTCTTACATTTTAGAAAAAAAAAAGTTAGAATTTTTGCTAAGGTAATCCTTAACTGGCCAAGCTGTGCACAGCACACATGTTAAACTTCTTGGTGGTATTTTTTATACGCTTTGTGGTTTTTTGAGGAAACACAAAGCTACATAATTTTTTTGTATACATTGTAAATATATTTCTTTGAGGCAAAGGAGATACATGGTGAATGTGATGATATTGACGGTGATTATGTTGATGGTGATGATGACGATAATATTATTTAGAAATGATGACAGAAGTACAGTGGGCATCTAAGTTATCTACTTTAAATGATAAACTACCTTAATTACACCTTGTTCTGTGTAGTATTGAAAGTTTGCACCATTATCGCTGTACTGCACTTTGTATTTAGTAACCCACTGTCCATAAGCATTCCTTCCCTGTGATGCTAGACCAGTTATTGCGGTGTCCTGATTACCAAGGTCAATTTGGAGCCATTGGTCGAGGTTATTATGTCTAGCCGACCAGGATCCTGCCTTGCCAGGTTTTGCTAAATAATTCAGTCTTCCCTGGATGGCAGCGTGATTCTTATCCCACTCTGTGGAGGCCTTTACTTGCCCATCTGATATAGCACCGTTTTCCATGCCGAGAGGCTCGTTGCATTCTTTAATGAAGTGTAAATACTCATTGATAATTCATAAAGAAAATCTCTCTAGTCTTATTCTCAGAAGTCCAAAGAAAAGAAGAAAAATCGATAGCGAGGATGAAAAGGAGATGATAAAAGAAGTCACAGAAAATAAGGAAAGCATGAATAAATGGAACTGAGATTCACTAGTACTGATAGAAACATTTTTAAAAGAAACAAAACTGGAAGACTGAAGAAAGGTCTTTACAAAAAATAGATCGGGAATAAGAGAAATGCGGCTGGAACAAACGAAATTTTTGACAAATACATTACCACTGCACCCATAGACTTCCACTCTCATGGATATATGTCTGTACCAGCCTGTTGGTCGAAAACGGATGTACCGTGCCCTAAAGCTTTCGTTGAGATCGTGCTTGACTACAGTTTCTTGGTTAGTGTTTCCAACAAACTCCTAAACATAAAACACCAAATGCGGTTGTAAATGCCTTCTGAAAATTAACCCCTGAAGTCCCAAGAGTGACCAAAGTCAATTCTCTCCTAACAATATCAATACATAATCGAAATAAAATGTTGTAAGAATTAATAAAATCGTCATCAGGTGTGAGAAGCTTTGATCAGGGAACAAATTCTCTCAACCAAGTCTTTAAGGAAATGTATAGAGACCAGTTTGGAGAATTTGTATGTGGATATTGGGGCTTAAAGGGTTAATAATGGGAATGATGTGTAACAATGCGAGGTTTGTCAAAGATGTGTCAGTGTTAAACGAAAGGACGTGGACATTTTATTTGTGGAGTTTACTTAAGGCTGAAATTCACAGACGGATAAAACATTGAGTTATTATACTCAATATTTTTTCAACAACCCAACACTGAGTACTTCACTGAAGAGCACTGCGTTGCAGTCTTCATATTATAGAAACTATATTAAGTAAAGAACCCTATGCGTTGTCTGCTAATTAAGCTTTCTGTCGTTTCAGAAAACGAATCTTGATTTTTTGCTTTGATAACCTTGAACTGGCCCAGCCGCACATACAGAGCAACACAAAAAACTCTAGTTGTTATCTTTTATAGGCGTTGTGGTGTCTTATGAAAATAAAGCGCTACATTTCTTGCTTACATTTTGTTAACGCGAACGAAATATGTGATGATGATGACGATGATGATGATGTTGTTGTTGATGATGATGATGATGATGATGATGATGATGATGATGATGATGATGATGATGATGATAATGATGATGATGAAGAACTGATGACCGAAGTATAGCGGGCATCTAAGTTTTATAAACGATAAACTACCTTTATTACGCCTTGCTCCGAGTAGTACTGAAAGTTTGCACCGTCGTCGCTGTACTGTACTTTGTATTTAGTAACCCACTGCGTATAAGCATTTCTGCCTTGCGTTGCTAGACCAGTTATTTTGGTGTATCGACTATCCAGGTCAATTTGGAGCCATTGGTCAAGGTTATTGAATTTAGCCGACCAGGATCCTGCCTTGCCAGGTTTTGCTAAATAATGCAGTCTTCCCTGGATGGCAGCATGATTGTTATCCCATTCTGTGGAGGCCTTTACTTGCGCATCTGATATAGCACCGTCTTCCATGCCGAGAGCGTCGTTGCATTCTTTAATGAAGTGTAAATACTCATTGATAATTCTTAAAGAAAATCTCTCTTAATTCTCAGAAGTCCAAAGAAAAGAAGAAAAATCGATAGCGAGGATGAAAAGGAGATGATAAAAAAGTCACCGAAAATAAGGAAAGCATGAATAAATGGAACTGAAATTCACTAGTACTGATAGAAACATTTTTAAAAGAAACAAAAGTGGAAGACTGAAGAAAGGTCTTTACAAAATATACATCAGCAAGAAGAGAAACGCGGCTGGAACAAACGAAATTTTTGACAAATACATTACCACTGCACCCATAGACTTCCACTCTCAAGGATATATGTCTGTACCAGCCTGTTGGTCGAAAACGGATGTACCGTGCCCTAAAGCTTTCGTTGAGTTCGTGCTTGACTACAGTTTCTTGGTTAGTGTTTCCAACAAACTCCTAAACATAAAACACCAAATGCGGTTGTAAATGCCTTCTGAAAATTAACCCCTGAAGTCCCAAGAGTGACCAAAGTCCATTCTGTTCTAACAATATCAATACATAATCAAGGTAAAATGTTGTAAGAATTAATAAAATTATCATCTGCTGTGAGAAGCTTTGATCAGGGAACAAATTCTCTCAACCAAGTCTTTAAGGAAATGTATAGAGACCAGTTTGGAGAATTTGTATGTGGATATTGGGCTTAAAGGGTTAATAATGGGAATGATGTGTAACAATGCGAGGTTTGTCAAAGATGTGTCAGTGTAAAACAAAAGGACGTGGACATTTTATTTGTGGAGTTTACTTAAGGCTGAAATTCACAGACGGATAAAAAATTGAGTTATTATACTCAATATTTTTTCAACAACCCAAGACTAAGCACTTCATTGAAGAGCAGTAGGTTGCAGTCTTCGTTTTATAGAAACTGTATTAACTAGAAAACGCTATAGATTGTCTGTTGATTAAGCCTTCTTTCCTTTCAGAAAATGAATCTTGAGTTTTTGCTTAAATAATCTTGAACTAGCCCAGCCGCACATACAGAGCAACACATAAAACTCTAGTTGGTATCTTTTATAGGTGTTGTGGTGTCTTATGAAAATAAAGCGCTAGATTTCTTCTTTATATTTTGTTAAGGCGAACGAAATATGTGATGATGATTATGATGATGATGTTGTTGTTGTTGTTGATGATGATGTTGATGATGATGATAATGATGATGATTAGGAACTGATGACCGAAGTATAGCGTGCATCTAAGTTTTATAAACGATAAACTACCTTTATTACGCCTTGCTCCGAGTAATACTGAAAGTTTACACCGTCGTCGCTGTACTGTACTTTGTATTTAGTAACCCACTGCGTATAAGCATTTCTGCCTTGCGTTGCTAGACCAGTTATTTTGGTGTATCGACTACCCAGGTCAATTTGGAGCCATTGGTCAAGGTTATTGAATTTAGCCGACCAGGATCCTGCCTTGCCAGGTTTTGCTAAATAATGCAGTCTTCCCTGGATGGCAGCATGATTGTTATCCCATTCTGTGGAGGCCTTTACTTGCGCATCTGATATAGTACCGCTTTCCATGCCGAGAGCGTCGTTGCATTCTTTGATGAAGTATAAGTACTCATTAATGTTCATAAAGAAACTGCATTAGAATCGTCGGATCAATTTATTTTTTTAGGAAACTGCCTGCCTAACCCTTCTCTCAACCCAACATTTTGCCCTAAGTGAGAAGTAAGTGTTAACGGTGGCTTAGAGGAGGGGTAGGTAAACAGTTTCCCAGAAACCCTTATTGATCATCCTCTGTTAAGCAACACTTTTTGGGGGGAGGGGGAGGGGTTAAGCACAAGCGGAGTGCTTCGTCCCGTACTAGATCTTTGTTGACAACGCCGTGCCGCGTTCGAAACACAAGGAAAAACGAGAACAAAAGCAGATGAAAAGAAAAGAAAAACACTTTGTCATAATGTATGAAAAAGAAGGAAAGGAGGAAGAAGAGCGAAAAAAGGAGAAAAAAAAAGAATGGAATGAAATAGGAGACCGATGTACAAAAGCAGATGATAAGAAAGGGCGCTGTTTCATGATTTATGAAATAACAAAAGGGATTTTCCCTTGAGAACATGAATATCACTGAACTTGAGAACATCATGAATTTCTAAAAAAAAACAACACAAAACATCCAAGCCGAAAAGGTCCCTTCAGGGACAGTTGGACTCACGTAATTTGCTTTTTTCTTCGTGCGAACAGCCCGAATTAATACTATTGCCACTTTTCATTCACGATCAATACAACAGAATTACTTCTTAGATAAGCTAGCTCAATGCAGTTATCAAAATGTCGAGATAAATTTTTAATTACAAATACTTACGGTTACAGTAGGAAACTGAAAAGGAGTGCAACAAAAACGTCAGAAACGCAAGTTTTCTGTTAAACATGTTTGTCTCCTTAATTCTTAACACCAAAGCGTGTGAAGTTGCGGCAACCTTAGCTACCAACGCTTTTGCGAGAAAAGTGGATAAAATACTTCATTATCTCTTGTTAACAAGGCAATAATAATTGGAGATATGCTTTTTAATTAATCCAGGTGTGCAAACAGTTTCTGAGCCCTAATGATAATTCCAGCTGTCATATTCAGTATGGTACACACGTTTCAAACGGTCCAGAGTGTTTTTATCCAATCTCCACCATTAAGTTGTATTGAAAATCAATGTCATTCCCAGGGTCCTTTTCTACTCGTCCCTAGGGATGAATAGGAAAGGACCCTGGGGACGAGGTTGTATTGAAATTGACATCGCTATATTTGGATTTTCGATTCATGATGATGGTGATGACAATGTGGAACTTCCTTCGCAGGTTTATTTGCTTTGTTGTCTCGACCCTTACTCCATTCCGAAAATTCTTGAAACATATAACCAGTTTAATAAATCAAGCGAATACCCGCGTTACTATGGCTTGGATCACTAACACTAACTACTGTTTGGATGACTCTTAGAGGAGGTTGGGCTCGGCCCGCAAAGTATCATGGGGCGAATTATCAAATTAAGCTTCGTTCGAATCATTTGCATGGAACCTTCGAGCAGTACAGACCTCAATTATAGCACGAATTTTAGCTGCATAATCCATAAGATTGTAAACGCAAATATATTTCGTACCAAATTGACATATATAACGTACTGTACAAGAGGTAGATGGCTCACTATTCAAGAAGATCTCCGGTATGCCCGGCCACCCTCTGTCCCCAAAACGAAGGAAAGTTCGGCGCGCCTCCGAGCTCCTAGCAGTCAACTCCCTAGGGTAAATACCCAACGTTTTAAAATTAGTTTTTTTAACAGGCTATTTTTCAGATATAGAGTAGCTATTTAATGTAATGTGGATCTTGAATGTTAAGTTCAGTTCTTCCAGATGGAGTTTTTTTTAAGCCTTGTAATCCTTTCTGCTATTTTTAATGTAAGTGTTCTTGGTTTTAGCATGTATTTTTGCTCAAAAAACAATAAAGACCTTTTATTTATTTAGTTATGCAAAGAAGTGCTAAATCGGCCTAGATTGCCTTTTTTCTCCCTTCTTCTGTTTAGTTATTATTTACTCATAAGCAACACTCGGAGAGAAATTTCGTATCTCCGCGCAGAAATACAGTAATTTTCCATGTGTCGTGAGAAAATGTTTGGGTTTGATAATGTGTTACCCTAGGTGTAAAATCACGTTTCACTGATTGTTGTCTCAGAAAGACGGCTGTAAAAACACCATTTCTAACTAATTATCCCATTAAATCATGAAAATTCATTATCCCATGAAATCTAATTCGATGGCATGGTGAGTGTTATATTTAGGATTTTCAAACACGAAAAGCCTAGTACTAGACTGCAATTATTAATATCTCAAGTAATTTCAATCAATTCCAGACTTAAAGTCAGTTTTTCTCTCAGTCTTCTTTTTCTTAAATACGAAGAAACAATTTTCGCTTCTGTTGCTTGCTAAGTACTTGTAAATATACCTTTTTAAATCAGTTAAATCACCAAAATTTGTTAGTCATTATAAAACAGCTAATTTTGGTTCTTTTTGAAAATCGAAAAATTAGTAATTATTAATAATGATTTAGAAAATTATAAACAAGTAAAAACCAACGAGATAGTGTTTTGACGTCTCGACGACCTCATGATGCCATTATCAAGGAATCGGAAATAAATGAATACGAGTGCAGTTATAAATGAAATAGAGCTAGACAAAGACTTTGGCACGGATAGAATTCGTCTGTACGTTCAAGCGCGGTCTTAATTGTTTGATGTGCAACATCTCGTGAACAAGACAGTCAATTTTAATAATGGAGGAAACTTTATTTCTGTTTTGAATGTACAATTGTAATTCTCGCTACGTATAGGCAATTTATGGTTAAAAATAAGCGACGGGCACCACACGACTCCTGCACTAAGTCGTACGGGTGAGTAGTATGACCTTCAGAGCTTCGCTCTAACTAATAGGTCCTTAAGAGATTTTTCCTATCGATAAAATATGAGGGGAGGCTCCTTAAAGATTTCTCTTAGTCGTTGCTGGTTTTGTATAAGGTGCCATTTCCCCATATGTATTCTCTTCAGGCTAGGTAAAGTGTAACAAAAGGTAGAAGTTTTTTGCGTGCGGATTTGTTTGTCACACCCGTTTTGGCCCTATTTTTGGGGCCAAATTGGCTCTTTTCATTTTACAGTGTGCTTGGGATTGAATTATTCAAAAAATTAAAAAAAAAAAAAAAGAGAAAGAAAGAAAGAAAAGAAAAAATCAAAAACAAAAACAAATCAAATTTGCATTATAAGTATGGGCTATCCCAGTTCCTATTTCTACAACAAAAGATGAAATATGTTGATCTAATGGCTATATTTATCTTTTTTTTATTGCTGCTGCCTTTCTTTGTATTTAAGCTGATTTCTAGTCTACTACGAGCTTCCTAAAATTGAATTTACAACTTCACATCAAAATATATTTTCTGTGCATTTCACAGTATTAATTCGTACATGTAAAAGGTCATTTTGCTATTACCAATTTATTGTTCTTTGCGCATTCACAGCTTATTTTAAATGAATTCTTTGGTGATAGGTCGTATTGGTCTCACTGCTACAATCTTCACAGATCGACCAACTCATATATATCCCAATACTCACAGAGACTTTGATTTACTGGTAGGACCGGACTTCTTGAAAGCTTTTGCAAATGCATTAATTAAAGGTAGTAATCCATTATAGTGTATATTCTTTGTAAGTTGTGGGCTCTGACTCTCCTCCTCAAAGGTTTGTAAGGTGTTATTGGATTTTTGCTGCACAAAGTGAGTGAAGGCGCGAAAACCGAAAGGTCCAACCACATTTTGCGCCTGCACTAACTCTCGCCATGCCTCTTTGAGCCTCTGCAGAGGAGAGAGGGTTGTGGCCAAGGGTAGCTAAAGCAACTTAGCATCGGACTTTAGAGAGTTTGGGTCTATCGGGGAAATAAACCTATATTGGTTTTATTACGGCAAAGCCCTTTTAGACAGCCTATGATGAGCTGTACAAGATGAGATGAAACCATGGTTTATGCTTGTACTGGGGACTAACGACTTTATTTAAAATTCTCGTCATCTTGGTTACAAACTTACGTTTTACAAAACTCTGGCATTTACCCAACTGATGCAACACACCATGCGTTTCATGATCAATCACAGTTGATTACAGTCAACTCCCTCTGAGACAGACACCTTTGGGACCGGCAGTAAGTGTCCATCTTAGAGAGATGTCCGTCTTATAGAGAGTCAAATAAAGGGAGTAAAGAAAGGTAGGGACCAACTCTAGGTGTCCGTTTTAGGAGGTGTCCGTCTTATAGAGGTGTCCGTTAAGAGAGAGTCGACTGTATATCCCACTGTTTATTGATAAATTAAAGTCAACGCTTATACTGAGATTTACCGATACTGTAGGCTATAAATAGGACTTTGATAAGGTGCGCCTCTAGCCACCTTTATTGGCTTCAGTTTTCTTCAAAACCACTTGAATCAACCTGTTTATAAGAGAATGCAATTACGGACAAAGTTGGCCAAAAAAAATTACTTTTCATCTTTTTGCGCCCTTTTATAGATTATAGCGTTTGAAACGTCTGCTTAGTGTTTCTTTGCGGTGGCTAAGTCATGATGTAAGCTAAGTTGTTTACCACCACAGTAGGCACCATTCTCTGTTTCTATTATGGCATGTGCTTTGGCAAGAGGTGCGCCCTAGCTTTGCGTATAGCCACCTCGATTGGAAAATCGGCAAAGTGAAAGAATCACCTTTTGGCTTTGACTAAAGAACCTGCTGGCGTTCAAAAGTTGAACAGTCTTTCTAGTTTTCAACTTCGTCCTAGCAAAAACTTTCGAAATCGGTCTTTGAATCTCGCTACTTCCTTGAGCTCGAGGAGCTGCCTACTAGAACAAGCACTAACACAAAACTAAGGAATGGAGCGATTAATTTCGGCCCGGCCGACTGGTCTTAACATAAGTTGGAGGACCAGTACCCCTGCCTGGGCCACTGCCATAGATTCGCCAATGTTTATGTATGATTGTTCATGAAACGAAAAAAAAAAAACATTCAAACCAACAACTTCCCAACACCGCGTTTTTTATTCATTGCTGTCTCAGGTTTCCTTTAACTGAACAAAGTAGTTGGCAAGTGCCAACCCAAGTAACGCTTGATCTAGTATATTGATTAGTGTCTTTTAAGGGAATTTTGCTTAATCAATAGCACAGAAGGGGTTGACTAATCGATGACCATCTCAAACTTGTGGCTTCTTACACAGTATCACCGGGGCATCAGTCACATGACTTCCCAGGTCACAGAGGAGGTCGTTCCACGTTTTCCCTAATGACTATTCGGTATGTCGCGCCCAAATTTTCAGAAATAACTGAATTTGTTATATACTCTTTCAATATTTAGAGATAATGATAAGCATATGTTCACGAGGCAAAAAAAGTAAACAAGGATTTGCCTGTAGCTGACCTAGCCTGCGGACACAGACGGATTTTCGGTCGTCGCTTCTCTCCACACGAAAAGTACCGTAAATGATCGATTTATTACATTTTCCTTTCTGCAAAGCCAGGGAAAAGGTTGTTGTCATAGGTGTGGCGCTTATAAGAGTGCGGCGCTTATTTCAACTACGGGTAAAACACTGAGGGGAATATAGAGAGAATTAGTGAGGCGCGTACTTGGTATGCACAGTTTGATATAATATGTACACCTCTAACTGTTATATGAGCTCAGTTTCAAGAATTTTCCTACATTAACACTTTGGAACTCACGAGTTGGTTGGCATCTTATTTAATTCTCAAGCGATTTGGTTTTGATACCAATGAAATACCAGGTGAGCTTTCGCGCGAAAACATGATAACTTCACACGTGAAAATAACATGTTATTTTCACATGTGAAAATATCACCGTTGCTATGGCTACATAATGAATCGCGCCTTTCGCAGGAAAAAACTGTTTCAGTGAAATGGTTTGGTATTTCATTGGTGTTTATATAATAAATAGAACATTGCATGGCCGCTTGGAGAAACGAAATTTCTCTTCTCGTGTTGAAAATATTTCACTTGTTCGCTGCGCTCACTCGCGAAATATTTTTCAACACTCGAAGAGAAATTTCGTATCTCCGCGCGGCCATGTAATATCCTCTGTATCTCTTTAGCACTATAACAAAGGTGGGGCGTTAATTTGTAAATACCCAAATTAATTCGAGAGCGGCGGTAATTAAATTATTTTCGGTAAAGGTGCGGTGCTTATTCCAAAGCGGCGCTTATTCGAGTAGCGGCTCTTAATCGATCATTTACGGTAACTTAAAAGTTAAAAGTTACTTTTCGGGTGGAGAAGAGCGACGACCGGAAATATGTCTGTGTCAGCAGGCTATAGCTGACCATGCATGCTTTATGATTTACCGTTGATCTCAGGATAAACTAACAGTTCATCCTTCGAGCATAAACCGGGGTCACTCTGGCAAAAGATAGGACGCATAAACGACAACATTAACAATTGGTGGAATTTGTCTTTGATGGTGGTCTGGACGTTAGGATCATGCTCATCTCCATCATAGTAATGATATTGCTGGCTCCACGCCTTTATCGAAGTAGGATTCCCCCCAGCTGCATTAAGGAAAAAACAAGAAAAAAATAATGAGAAGCTTCTTATACTAAGAGGATCTAGTTGATCGTTCAAATCCAGCATTGCTTTAATTAGGCGGCATCTTCGCTTTTAGACTGCTTGCAGTCCTCTTTTTCTCCTAAAATCCGTCTAGTTCTTATCTCATCCAGCGCGATTGCAAACCATGACGTTGTTATTATAATAAGGGATTGAGACGCCCTCGTTTCTTGCTGCTCGCGGCTTAATTCGCCACTCGAGTGCTTAGGTTTCGCGTGCAGTAACTTTGCAAAGAAAAATAAAAACTGCTCGCAGTCTACTTGGTTTTTATATTAACTCACATTTTGTCAGTTTGTCATTTACCGTTTCTTATTATATTATCACAAAAGATTAATGTACAAATATATATAATTGTAACTCGAAAAGGTAGTATACAGTGTTGTTTTTGTTGCTGACGCGCGGAGAAAAATACTGTTTAGTGTGCCCCATTTAAAGAACGTTCAAAACATTATGGATCGCATGAACAAAACAAAGAAATGAATGAACCGCGGAAATTGATCATGATGAACGCATTGAAGGAGACATGGACCCACTGGATAAAAAAAAAAACAGCGCTAGTTTTGTCAGGTGAACCAGACACCGCGATATAGAGGAACTGAAGGTCTGAGATTTCTGTCGTTTACTTGTCACATTTAAGTTACGTTTGTTGAACGCGTCGTTCGATAAACAATTTGTGTTTGAACAAAGCTGTTGACTACAAATTTTCGAGAATTGAAATTCTCAAAATAATTCTGAGAAAGGTTTTGCTCTTAAAAATTCAACTTATTTGATTAGTTTCTTGATCAGTTAACAAAAAGGACGTGTCTTTGAGATTGATCTCTTTTTCAATACGATATTAAGTTAATTATGTGCATCTGATCAAAATGGGGCACTCCTATTGGCCTATAGCCTTATAAATGATAAATAAACCTTTGAAATATATCCAAAGCACTCAAAAGGAAAAAGAGAAAGTTATTTAAAGCACTTACCGGTACAGTTTGGCCAGGGTAAAGTTGCACGAAAATGGAAGAACGAAAAGTAATCCCATTTTGCAGACGAAAGCCTACAGAAATATACCAGAGGTGGGCTGAACACATAGTCAGTGCCAGTGCGACACATGACTGCACAAGGTTGATAAGTACCTTTTGGAGGGGTGCACACCAGGGCACCGCCTTGAGGGGGCGAATAAAGAGGACATCCTTTTACTGTAAAGGAAGCATTCACCACATAAATTTCATCAATAAACGTTAAACTCGAAATCTTACAAGGGTGGAGGGACATGAGTGTCCAAGCCTTCCGCCTCCAGAACCTTGCATTTCAGGCTCCCGCCCCTTTTTGCTTTGAAATTTCGCCCTTTTTTCTCTCTTACCGCCGTATTACTACTTCGATGCACCTCCCACACTTTCCTGTACCACCTTCCGTACCTCTAAACCACACCACCTGTTCTCACGGCCCAGCCTGCACAATGCAGGTGAAACAATTACCAGTCTTGCACTAGTTCTGTCCAAACCAATCATTTTGTTGGGCTTAAGGGAAACAATTGCTTCAAAACAAAGGATTCATCTATCTCTTTCGAACAAAAAGAACCGACCTGGACTTCTTTAGGCTTCCAAACGTTTGAGCAAAAACAGCTGCGATTATCCGCTATGTCTTACCAACTGAGACAAAAGAGTGAGGTTAGGACCGTGGCGATAGCTTTGAGTACAGAATAAACAAGTGAGTGGTCACTGAAGGCAAGATGAATAACTCCATGATCAACAAGGCGCTGAGAGGTGTTACAGAAGAGCAAATCTAACAAAGTTGATGAGAGAGCTGTTATTCTTTTCGGCTGTTTTTTTTTGTAGGCCTGGTCTAAGGAGCCGGAACTACAAATATAACTCTGGAGCTTGTGCACCTTCACCTTTCCATGTTAAACGCATTCCTCTAACTTGTAATGACTACTAGTTAATAAAAGCAAGCGCATGGTGGAAAGGACAAAACCCATGGCTAAATTTCTTTTTAACGTTAACTAATAATATTATTTAGTTGAAAGAGCTGTAGTAACAGCAACTTACTTTTCAACGTTATCCTGAATGTACAGTTCTTGTTGGTGTTAGAAGAACTGTCAGATGCAGTATATACCACTTCGTAAGAACCAGGAGCGCTGAAAAGATCTCCACTTAATCTACTTGAGCTTACTGCGACTGGAATGCCCGAATTGTCGGTGAAAGTTGGTCGATCCCAGTTTACTCTCACCTGACGTTGTAGAGTTTCTATCATAATGTCTCCTGGGCAGCGGCTTATGGTTGGTGGCTCAATATCTGTGGGTAAGATAGCATTGTATAATGTCGTACAATTCTGAAAATATGCTTTCCCTATATATAAGTCCTCAGGGGGTTTATATTTGGGAATTGCATCAAATATAGAAACTATATTCTAAACGTGTTTTGTAAATATCTGGAATGCCTTACATTTGTTTTCTTAATTTGGTGTAAGGGTAACCCGGATGCGAGTAGACAAGGCCCAAAGTTTTTCACTTTCTATGTATTAACCTTCAATGTCAACGGTAAAACTGCATGTTGCTGTATTTCCTGTGCTGTCACTAGCAGTAACCTGAACATCAGTCGCACCAATAGGAAGTTCTTGAGAAGGTTGATGAGTTGAGGTTACATTTATCTTCGCATTGGGATCCACAATTACAGAGTTGTCTGTCACCTGGATATTCCATGATACCTTTCCTGTCGCTTTTCCTTTGGTTGTATGACCTATTATGTTAGGTCCAGGACACGTCATCGTGGGGGGCCGATAATCTATAAATTAGGCAAATTTACTTCGTAAATATATTTAGTGGCAAAAAAAGGCAGTTCTGCAAACAAAGGACATTAGGGATGTGGCTAAAATGGATACTAAGTCCCAAATTCTACTTGACTTGTAAGTTGACAGCCTAGATCCTAAAAACAATCAATAGCATTACTCCGAGTAGACTACGAGCAGTCCCTATTTTGACCTGTTTTTCTCAGTCAATAGAGGGGAACGCGCGAGATTTGAAAATAAACACGCGCGTGACTGACTTCTCGGGCTGCCGCCCTAGTTTCTAGCGTCTCGCTGCTTCGCCGCCAAACACTCGCACGCGCGTGCACTCCTCTCACTGATTTGACGAAAAAATAGAGAGAATGATAGAAAGGTTGTTCGTTGCTCCCGCCCCAATCTCCTCGCGGTTTCTCTGCGCCCTAACCCGCCTTTATTGACCACCCCAGAAAATACCATAACATATCATAATGCTCTTTGTTTATCCTCCCAAAATTTTGCACAAGCATTAATTGTCTTCAGTATCTCTTGGGGCAATTTTAACTCCAAAGAGAAATTGAAGACAATGCTTATGCAAAATTTTGAGGTGACAAACAAAGAGCATTATGGTATGTTATGGTATTTTCTGGAGTGGTCAATTGCTTTGCGCGCCCAACCAAAAACGCCATGTTACGCAGGCTACAGTTTATGCTCAAAGTTACATGATCCTGATTTTGATTAATTAGTGGTGCATCTCATTGTCTCCTATTCTTTAACATGTTTAAAGTGAAGTTCTGTTTGCTTACCTTTCCTTGTTTGAAATCAAACTTTTTTTTTTAAGTTTTCTGATTGTCCATGTCCATTTATAGTTTGAAACACTGGCTGGAAGTTTCAAATCCATTGATATCAAGCCCTTTTTTCATATTTACAAAGGGGACCTGCCTGTAAAACAGGTTGGCCTTGCACTGTTTCTAGCATTTCTTACTGAACAAGCGAAAGAATTAATTATATAATAAACCAAAAAATGACGAAAGTTTTGCTTTTAAATTTCAAGCGCGAATGACTGATTTGAATAGTACTATCCAAATTTCCAATTTTGGTATCCAGTGAAAGTATGCCTCAAAAGAAAACCTCAAACAGGAACCCATAACCGGAGCAACCAACTCCCTTACTAGGCCTATGTCACGGCGTTTTTACGGACCAGTTTATTTTTAGACACAATTTAAAGCACTTTTCCCGCGAGAATAAAATCTTCACCACGTCTATTAGCGTGTTCGAAGTACAAGATATAAAAAAGGTATAAAGCTAAACGTTATTAAAACGGAAAAAACATCCGGGAAAAAATATCACTTTTATTTTTTGTAGGTTTTGCTGACTGGTTTGTGGAATTTAAAGGATATTAAAAATTCGCTTCAAAACCGTTCTAAAAATAAACTGGTCCGTGAAAACACCGTGACTCGAGCGCATGGAAGTTGCTCGCTCCGGGTTATGGGCTCCTGCCTCAAACACAAAGGGGACTGGAAAACGCTTACCATGGCATTGAGGAGCTTGAGCGTTCCATGCGCCATTGAGCTGACACGTTAAAACTCTCGAGGTTATCTGGGGTGCAGTAACATCCGTAGTAAAGCCGTCAGGACATATAAATTTGCAGGATGAGTTAAATCTCATTGACTGGTCGTCACAGGTACTTGGAATCACTTTTGCGTACTTGACGGGCGGAAGTTTAGGGCAGCGAATTTCTAAGAATGAAAACAAATAAAATAATTTGCGTGAAAGTATATTCGGCTGTTAGGACATGATATTACAAAGGAATATTTCTTTTGTCACCACTAACTACTTAAAAGTTACCGGAACGGAGCTTTTGGAACCCACCCATAATTTGTATCCCGCCTGGCTCCTACGAAATCGCCAAGAGAAGAGTGACGATATTGTAATTTGTGTTAATCAGGATTGACATAAATAAAAATGTTGCCGGCACAGTTCGGAGAACTGAGGTCGAGTGTTGCGCGCGAGGCATCAAGGTATCGTTATATTAGGCTTAGTTAGTTTCGCAGTTGTAATATGACGTATGCTTCTGAGTTGTTGTCATTGTCGTTGGCCTTCGGGTTTCTATACATGTTACAACGGTTTTACCGGATTGACTTTATAACCCCAAAGCGGCGACGCCACAGCATTAGTTTGGGGTTACACGGTCCCTAATTTTCCAATGATTGGTTTTTTAGGGTTAACGTGTCCGGCTGTGACGTATTTATCTTTAATTACTGTTACGATGATAATTTATGTGAGCTAATAAAGTGTATCATTATGGGCCTGGCTGCCCGAAGCGCCCATTCCTCTATGTTTTTTTGTGTGTGTTTGATTGTGTAGTGGAGGCAATTAATATCGGTTTGATATCCGGAGTTGCCTAGCAACGATGTCGCGACTACGTCATTTAGTCTGACGTCTTGTCTCTCATGCAAGCAACACTTCCATAGAACCAGTTGACGGGTGTTTCTAAAAAGAAGACCCAAAAACGAAGACCTAAGACCCCTTGGACTAAAATAAGGACCAGTTGACGTCAAGGAGCATTGGTCGGCGTTGTTCTGACTGTTTTTGCGGCCGTTTAAGCGATCAAGAAATGCTTTTGTCAATTAATTTCGTTTCAGATGGGCTTCTCCAACCTTTATTGCTTTTTCCTGAAATCTGTACCTTTGAATTCATGTTACACCAAGGCAGACCCACTATGGATTGGTTCTTTCCCCGCCGATCGTTGTGACCGATGGATCAATTCAACGACGCAGAATCAAAGACTAGTCGCTTTCAGCTCAGCTCCGTACATCTCCGCATGGATAATTTCCCTTTCTTTGTAAATTTTTTTTCTGTGCAGCTTTACAATTTTTTGTTTTTTTGCTTTATTAAATCAGATTTTGACCCTTTCGCTTATTTCTCTTTATTCTCACTACCGGCCCTTTTTAACTTTCCCAATTTTTTTTTTTCGGAAGTGGGTGAACTTACAGGAGGGAAGGCCCGTAATTAACGTCGGTCCCGTTTGTCCGTCTGAAATGTTGACCGGTAGGCCTGGTAAATTTTCCGCACAGCGGCATTTCCAATATAAAAGGGGGGTACGTCATGTAAATCCTGTAATGGCGGCGCCGAACCGAGTCGTTGTTAGAGGATTTTGTTTTTAGTAAGGGCACGACCTGCTGGTCTTGTACTGCGTCTTTGGAATATTCTACTTTTCGCCAAGAAAAGGCAGTGCTTAGATAGTCGTAAGAAACTGCTATTTTGCGACCTCAACAACTTGTCCCTTTGAAGGAAGTGATGGGGAAACGCCCTGCTGATTCAGGGTACCGCTCTACCGATGGCAGCTAAGGTAAGCGTTATATTAAAAGACAAGTTAGGAAAAAACTTTGGCTTTAAACGGCGGTAAAATTTAAAAGGGTGATGCCTCAAACCTTCTCAATCGGGGAATAAGGAGGAATATTTAATAAATGCTAATATTATGAATAATGCTCAGTCAATTCCAGGCGTACCCATCCCCCCGCCCCGGGCGTTTGTCATCTTGTCGGTCCCAGCGGTGGGAGGATTTGTCAGAAAACCTCTCCCCGAGGGTGGGACATTTATCAGTTCTTCCAGAAGTGGTTTATATCGTTCCTTTTTCGATATTTCACTTGAAAATATGCCTATTTAGATAGACACAATACATTGCTATTTTAATCTTTGTCCAAAGATGGGCATGCTTGGAATTGACTGAGCCATACAGAATTACCAATGTTTTGGGGTTGGAATGATATGAAATTTCAGTGGTGTTGGAATTACGGAATAACGTAAATTTTCGAGAAGGAATTTTTAAATGTAGTTATCAACTACCCATTATTCCTCTTCATCCCCTAATTCTCATGATGACATTTGCTTCGATTAAACTGTACTTGGAACTGTATTTTCTCCTTGAATCTTATATTTCTGGCCTCAACTTAGCTCAAAACACGTAATTTGGACAGAGTTTGTGGTCACAAAGTCAGCCATATGTTTAGTATCAGTAGGGAGCAAGGAAAGTGCAGTGGTGAGAGCAAATGCCTCCCACCAATGTGGCCCGGGTTCAAATCGTGGTGTCGATGCCATGGCCATGTGTGAGTTGAGTTTGTTGTTGGTTCTCTCCCTTTCTCTGAGAGGTTTTTCTCCGGGTACTCAGGTTTTCCCCACCCCTCAAAAACCAATATTTTCAAATTCCGATTCAACCAAAAATCAGGTAGAGGAGGTTATTTTATTTATTTAGTATCATTTATCAGAGCTGAGTTCTCCAGCAGACAGGCTACTGTCCATTGGGCAAGGCCTTGTTGCCAAGGCCAGGGATGTCGTTAATTTAACTTCTAGTTTTTCTAGTGCGATATTTTGAACTTCGTGGCTTGTTACTTGACAACATGGTAAAGGAAATTATTAAGGGCTTGTAGTTAATTTGAAATTTAACGAAGTCTAAAGATAAAAAAAATGAATTTAATAATATAAATATTGAAAAACTCAATAATAAAATAAAATTAAAGATGGAAGGTCTAAACATAGGAAGATCTTGTTTCTTTTGGTTCTTCTTTTTTTCTTGATGCAACTAAATTTTCAACAAATTCTTAAAACCCATCGATGTTACCTTTGCACCCATAGACTTCCACTCTCATGGATATATGATTGTGCCAGCCTGTTGGGCGAAACCGGATGTAACGTGTCTTAATTTCTTTGTTGAGCTCGTGCTTGACTACAGTATCCTTGTCTATATTTCCAAGAAACTCCTGAACATAAAACAACAACCACAGCTGTAAATGCCTTTCAAAAATTAGTAATGGGATAAATTATCTCAGTTATTTGACCATCATTTTCTGAAACCAAAGACCACATACTTCCTCTTG
>NC_133214.1:21096493-21098993 GCF_958299795.1 Porites lutea | reverse complement strand
AACTCCCTGGGGTTAATACCCAACGTTTTAAAATTAGTTTTTTTAACAGGCTATTTTTCAGATATAGAGTAGCTATTTAATGTAATGTGGATCTTGAATGTTAAATTCAGTTCTTCCAGATGGAGTTTTTTTTAAGCCTTGTAATTCTTTCTGCTATTTTTAATGTAAGTGTTCTTGGTTTTAGCATGTGTTTTTGCACAAAAATCAAGAAAGACCTTTTATTTATTTAGTTATGCAAAGAAGTGCTAAATCGGCCTAGATTGCCTTTTTTACCCCTTCTTTTGTTTAGTTATTATTTACTCATAAGCAACACTCGGAGAGAAATTTCGTATCTCCGCGCAGAAATACAGTAATTTTCCATGTGTCGTGAGAAAATGTTTGGGTTTGATAATGTGTTACCCTAGGAGTAAAATCACGTTTCACTGTTTGTTGTCTCAGAAAGACGGCTGTAAAAACACCATTTCTAACTAATTATCCCATTAAATCATGAAAATTCATTATCCCATGAAATCTAATTCGATGGCATGGTGAGTGTTATATTTAGGATTTTCAAACACGAAAAGCCTAGTACTAGACTACAATTATTAATATCTCAAGTAATTTCAATCAATTCCAGACTTGAAGTCAGTTTTTCTCTCAGTCTTCTTTTTCTTAAATACGAAGAAACAATTTTCGCTTCTGTTGTTTGCTAAGTACTTGTAAATATACCTTGGTAAATCAGTTAAATCAGCTAAATTTGTTGCTTATTATAAGACAGCTAATTTTGGTTCTTTTTAAAATCGAAAAATTAAAAATTATAAACAAGTAAAAGCTAACGAGATAATGTTCTGACGTCTCGACGACCTCATGATGCCATTATCAAGGAATCGAAAATAAATGAATATGAGTGCAGTTATAAATGAAGTAGAGCTAGACAAAGACTTTGGCACGGATAGAATTACTTTATTTCTGTTTTGAATGTACAATTGTAATTCTCGCTACATATGGGCAATTTATATGGTTAAAAGTGAGCGACGGGCATCACACGACCCCTGCCCTAAGTCCTATTGGAAGTAGTATGAGCTTCAGAGCTTCGCTCTAACTAATAGGTCCTTAAGAGATTTTTTCTATCGATAAGATATGAGGGGAGGCTCCTTAAAGATTTCTCTTAGTCGTTGCTGGTTTTTTATAAAGTGCCATTTCCCCATAAGTATTTTCTTTAGGCTAGGTAAAGTGTAACAAAAGGTAGAAGTTTTTTGCGTGCGGATTTGTTTGTCACAACCGTTTTGGCCCCATTTTTGGGGCCGAATAGGCTGTTTTCATTTTACAGTGTGCTTGGGATTGAATTATTCAAAACATTTTTAAAAAAAAAGGAACGAAAAAATCAAAAACAAAAACAAATCAAAAGTCTGGGCTATCCCAATTCCTATTTCTACAACAAAAGATGAAATATATTGATCTAATGGCTATATTTATCATTTTTTTAATTACATAATCTTGCTGCTTTTTGTCAATGTCAATGTCATTCATCCTGTCTAAGAACGTGGAGCATTCGTAAGAGAAGATGCCAAGGGAGCTCATTGATAGGTTTACAAATTTCACGCATCTGTAATTTCTACTCATTTCTTTGATCAATTTCAGATATTTTTCTTTTTTACGCAATGCATTGTTATTAAGGTCAGACTCGAAACCAACTGTTAATTCTAGAACATAATAATAATAATAATAATAATATTAACAATAATAATAATATATAGAATGAATCCTTAAATGCGATCAATCAGATTATAGCTGCCTTTCTTTATATTCAAGCTGATTTCTAGTCTGTTACGAGGTTCCTAAAATTGAATTTACAACTTCACATCAACTGGTCGTTTCAGTAATTAAAAATTCAGCATTTCTTTAAGTTACTTCAGCTCAAAATTTATTTTCTCTGCATTTCGCAACATTAATTCGTACAAGTAAAAGGTCATTTTACTATCACCAATTTATTGTTGTTTGCGCATTCACACCTTATTTCAAATACATTCTTTGGTGATAGGTCGTATTCGTCTCACTGCTACAATCTTCACAGATCGACCAACTCAAAAATATCCCAATACTCTACAGTTCATCAATGAGGTGTCTCACAGAGACGTTGAAGTTACTGGTAGGACCGGACTTCTTGAAAGCTTTGCAAATGCATTAATTAAAGGTAGTAATCCATTATAGTGTATATTCTTTGTGAGCTGTGGGCTCTGACTTTCTTCCTCAAAGGTTTGTAAGGTGTTATTGGATTTTTGCTGCACGAAAAGAGTAAAGGCGCGAAAACCGAAAGGTCCAACCACATTTTGCGCCTGCACTAACTCTCGCCATGCCTCTTTGAGCCTCTGCAGAGGGGAGAGGGTTGTGGCCAAGGGTAGCTAAAGGAACTCAGCATCGGACTTTGGAGAGTTTGGGTCTATCGGGGAAATAAACCTATATTGGTTTTATTACGGCAAAGCCCTTTTAGACAGCCTATGATGAGCTGTACAAGATGAGA